>NC_092418.1:55575736-55728236 GCF_040894005.1 Engystomops pustulosus | reverse complement strand
TACGTTTGGCGCAAAGCCTTAAAAATTTCACAGTTTCCTCTCCATGTGGAGTACTTTCAGCATACCAAAGGATTTTGATCTCAGACTTACCGTCTTTGAGAAATTAGCTATAATAACAACCTTATTAAAATGGCGCATAAAAAATATACCAGCTACCCAGTAAGCTTACGGCCAAACCGTTTAACGAATCCTCTCTATTTTTCACACACAGACAGGGGAAGTTTAGGACTACAACATACTGTAAGCTCGTTAATCAGGCATAAACGGTTCCGCAGCAAAACAGCTCCAATTTAGGGTTTTATTCAAAAAATGGCTAAATTGCGCATCTTTCAGGGGGCGTATCCGGACTTCCGTTAAGAATATTTGGACATAACATAATGCGAATCGATCGGCTAGAGGAGCTGGTCAAAATGAGATCAAGTTTGCCTTGTTTAGACCTATGGTTTGGTTTTTGTAAAATTTAAACCTTAAAAAACATATTTGCCAAGCAAAGCGTACGCCAATGCATGCGTGCTATGGGGTTGAAACTGCACCAGTTTGCCCTCCAGGTGGTTGGTTTTGAAGATCCCAACTCAAAATGAGCAAGAGTCACTCCCCCGGGGAGCTGATTTTTTTTACTTTACCACTACCGGAAGCATGCTGTTTCAATAGGGGCGATATTTAAAAGTACATTGCGCCGGCTACGTTTGGCGCAAAGCCTTAAAAATTTCACAGTTTGCTCTCCATGTGGAGTACTTTCAGCATACCAAAGGATTTTCATCTCAGACTTACCGTCTTTGAGAAATTAGCTATAAAAACAACCTTATTAAAATGGGGCCTACAAAAATATACCAGCTACCCAGTAAGCTTACGGCCAAACCGTTTAACGAATCCTCTCTATTTTTCACACACATACAGGGGAAGTGTAGGACTACAACATACTGTAAGCTCGTTAATCAGGCATAAACGGTTTCGCAGCAAAACAGCTCCAATTTAGTGTTTTATTCAAAAAATGGCTAAATTTCGCATCTTTCAGGGGGTGTATCTGGACTTCCGTTAAGAATATTTGGACATAACATAATGCGAATCGATCGGCTAGAGGAGCTGGTCAAAATGAGATCAAGTTTGCCTTGTTTAGACCTATGGTTTGGTTTTTGTAAAATTTAAACCTTAAGAAACGTATTTGCCAAGCAAAGCGTACGCCAATGCATGCGTGCTATGGGGTTTAAACTGCACCAGTTTGCCCTCCAGGTGGTTGGTTTTGAAGATCCCAACTCAAAATGAGCAAGAGTCACTCCCCCGGGGAGCTGATTTTTTTTACCTTACCACTACCGGAAGCATGCTGTTTCAATAGGGGCGATATTTAAAAGTACATTGCGCCGGCTACGTTTGGCGCAAAGCCTTAAAAATTTCACAGTTTGCTCTCCATGTGGAGTACTTTCAGCATACCAAAGGATTTTCATCTCAGACTTACCGTCTTTGAGAAATTAGCTATAAAAACAACCTTATTAAAATGGGGCCTACAAAAATATACCAGCTACCCAGTCAGCTTACGGCCAAACCGTTTAACGAATCCTCTCTATTTTTCACACACATACAGGGGAAGTGTAGGACTACAACATACTGTAAGCTCGTTAATCAGGCATAAACGGTTCCGCAGCAAAACAGCTCCAATTTAGTGTTTTATTCAAAAAATGGCTAAATTTCGCATCTTTCAGGGGGTGTATCTGGACTTCCAGTAGGTATTTCGGGACGAGTGAGCATGCGAATCGATCGGCTTGATGAGCCGGATAAAAGGAATGCAGAATCAAGTCGATCGGACCTATGGTTGGGGGTTTGGAAAAGTAAAAACCGCAAAAACGTTTTTGCGGTTTGACCTAGACGCCAAAATATGCGTGATACAAATTTGGCGCTGTACCATTTTTTTGTCTAGGCCGTTGGTTTTGAGGATCCTGAGTCAAAAATGCCCAGAGTTGCTTTTTCCCTGGTTCCGTTTTTTGTGATTACACCACCAGTGGTGTACGTGAATGTAAGTTACCCAAAAATGGCGCTCCATACAAAAATTTATGCGCCATATGATGTAAAATGGTCCGTTACATGCTCCCGCGCACTTAAAAATTTTCGGAATTTTTTGGAATTGGAATTGAGACAAGCTGTTGAGGTTGTCTTGTTAGGAAAAGGAGTTAGGAGACAAAGTAACGGTGTTCCTACATGAAGTTAGTGAGTCTCTCTTAGATTAGAGTTGAATAGCGTCCTAGCTCATTCAGCAACAGAGATAATCACGATTTTAGCTCTTTTAGCAAGTAATGCTTGGAAAACAGTGTGCGCCTTATCATTGAGGTTGTCTTGTTAGGAAAATGAGTTAGGAGACAAAATAACGGTGTTCCTACATGAAAATAGTGAGTCTCTCTTAGATTAGAGTTCAATAGCGTCCTAGCTCATTCAGCAACAGAGACAATCACGATCTTAGCTCTTTTATCAAGAAATGCATTGAAAACAGTGTGCGTCTTATCATTGAGGTTGTCTTGTTAGGAAAATGAGTTAGGAGACAAAGTAACGGTGTTCCTACATGAAGTTAGTTAGTCTCTCTTAGATTAGAGTTCAATAGCGTCCTAGCTCATTCAGCAACAGAGACAATCACGATCTTAGCTCTTTTATCAAGAAATGCATTGAAAACAGTGTGCGTCTTATCATTGAGGTTGTCTTGTTAGGAAAATGAGTTAGGAGACAAAGTAACGGTGTTCCTACATGAAGTTAGTTAGTCTCTCTTAGATTAGAGTTGAATAGCGTCCTAGCTCATTCAGCAACAGAGATAATCACGATCTTAGCTCTTTTAGCAAGAAATGCTTGGAAAACAGTGTGCGTCTTATCATTGAGGTTGTCTTGTTAGGAAAATGAGTTAGGAGACAAAATTACGGTGTTTCTACATGAAAATAGTGAGTCTCTCTTAGATTAGAGTTCAATAGCGTCCTTGCTCATTCAGCAACAGAGATAATCACGATCTTAGCTCTTTTAGCTAGAAATGCATTGAAAACAGTGTGCGTCTTATCATTGAGGTTGTCTTGTTAGGAAAATGAGTTAGGAGACAAAATAACGGTGTTTCTACATTAAGTAAGTGTGTCTCTTTTAGATCGTAGTTGAATATACCCCTAGCTCATTCAGCAACAGAGATAATCACGATCTTAGCTCTTTTAGCTAGAAATGCATGGAAAACAGTGTGCGTCTTATCATTGAGGTTGTCTTGTTAGGAAAAGGAGTTAGGAGACAAAGTAACGGTGTTCCTACATGAAGTTAGTTAGTTTCTCTTAGATTAGAGTTGCATAGCGTCCTAGCTCATTCAGCAACAGAGATAATCACGATCTTAGCTCTTTTAGCTAGAAATGCATGGAAAACAGTGTGCGTCTTATCATTGAGGTTGTCTTGTTAGGAAAAGGAGTTAGGAGACAAAGTAACGGTGTTCCTACATGAAGTTAGTGAGTCTCTCTTAGATTAGAGTTGCATAGCGTCCTAGCTCATTCAGCAACAGAGATAATCACGATCTTAGCTCTTTTAGCAAGAAATGCATGGAAAACAGTGTGCGTCTTATCATTGAGGTTGTCTTGTTAGGAAAATGAGTTAGGAGACAAAATTACGGTGTTTCTACATGAAGTTAGTGAGTCTCTCTTAGATTAGAGTTGAATACCGTCCTTGCTCATTCAGCAACAGAGATAATCACGATCTTAGCTCTTTTAGCTAGAAATGCATGGAAAACAGTGTGCGTCTTATCATTGAGGTTGTCTTGTTAGGAAAATGAGTTAGAAGACAAAATAACGGTGTTTCTACATTAAGTGTGTATCTTTTAGATCGGAGTTGAATATCCCCCTAGCTCATTCAGCAACAGAGATAATCAAGATCTTAGCTCTTTTAGCTAGAAATGCATGGAAAACAGTGTGCGTCTTATCATTGAGGTTGTCTTGTTAGGAAAAGGAGTTGGGAGACAAAGTAACGGTGTTCCTACATGAAGTTAGTGAGTCTCTCTTAGATTAGAGTTGAATAGCGTCCTAGCTCATTCAGCAACAGAGATAATCACGATCTTAGCTCTTTTAGCTAGAAATGCATGGAAAACAGTTTGCTTCTTATCATTGAGGTTGTCTTGTTAGGAAAATGAGTTAGGAGTCAAAATTACGGTGTTGCTACATTAAGTTAGTGTGTCTCTATTATATTAGAGTTGAATAGCGTCCTAGCTCATTCAGCAACAGAGACAATCACGACCTTAGCTCTTTTAGTAAGAAATGCTTGGAAAACAGTGTGCGTCTTATCATTGAGGTTGTCTTGTTAGGAAAAGGGGTTAGGAGACAAAGTAACGGTGTTCCTACATGAAGTTAGTGAGTCTCTCTTAGATTAGAGTTGCATAGCGGTCCTAGCTCATTCAGCAACAGAGATAATCACGATCTTAGCTCTTTTAGCAAGAAATGCATGGAATACAGTGTGCGTCTTATCATTAAGGTTGTCTTGTTAGGAAAATGAGTTAGGAGACAAAGTAACGGTGTTCCTACATGAAGTTAGTGAGTCTCTCTTAGATTAGAGTTGAATAGCGTCCTTGCTCATTCAGCAACAGAGATAATCACGATCTTAGCTCTTTTAGCAAGTAATGCTTGGAAAACAGTGTGCGCCTTATCATTGAGGTTGTCTTGTTAGGAAAATGAGTTAGGAGACAAAATAACGGTGTTTCTACATTAAGTAAGTGTGTCTCTTTTAGATCGGAGTTGAATATCCCCCTAGCTCATTCAGCAACAGAGATAATCACGATCTTAGCTCTTTTAGCTAGAAATGCATTGAAAACAGTGTGCGTCTTATCATTGAGGTTGTCTTGTTAGGAAAAGGAGTTAGGAGACAAAGTAACGGTGTTCCTACATGAAGTTAGTGAGTCTCTCTTAGATTAGAGTTGAATAGCGTCCTAGCTCATTCAGCAACAGAGATAATCACGATCTTAGCTCTTTTAGCTAGAAATGCATGGAAAACAGTGTGCTTCTTATCATTGAGGTTGTCTTGTTAGGAAAATGAGTTAGGAGTCAAAATTACGGTGTTGCTACATTAAGTTAGTGTGTCTCTATTATATTAGAGTTGAATAGCGTCCTAGCTCATTCAGCAACAGAGACAATCACGACCTTAGCTCTTTTAGTAAGAAATGCTTGGAAAACAGTGTGCGTCTTATCATTGAGGTTGTCTTGTTAGGAAAAGGGGTTAGGAGACAAAGTAACGGTGTTCCTTCATGAAGTTAGTGAGTCTCTCTTAGATTAGAGTTGCATAGCGGTCCTAGCTCATTCAGCAACAGAGATAATCACGATCTTAGCTCTTTTAGCAAGAAATGCATGGAATACAGTGTGCGTCTTATCATTGAGGTTGTCTTGTTAGGAAAATGAGTTAGGAGACAAAGTAACGGTGTTCCTACATGAAGTTAGTGAGTCTCTCTTAGATTAGAGTTGAATAGCGTCCTTGCTCATTCAGCAACAGAGATAATCACGATCTTAGCTCTTTTAGCAAGTAATGCTTGGAAAACAGTGTGCGCCTTATCATTGAGGTTGTCTTGTTAGGAAAATGAGTTAGGAGACAAAATAACGGTGTTTCTACATTAAGTAAGTGTGTCTCTTTTAGATCGGAGTTGAATATCCCCCTAGCTCATTCAGCAACAGAGATAATCACGATCTTAGCTCTTTTAGCTAGAAATGCATTGAAAACAGTGTGCGTCTTATCATTGAGGTTGTCTTGTTAGGAAAATGAGTTAGGAGACAAAGTAACGGTGTTCCTACATGAAGTTAGTGAGTCTCTCTTAGATTAGAGTTGAATAGCGTCCTAGCTCATTCAGCAACAGAGATAATCACGATCTTAGCTCTTTTAGCTAGAAATGCTTGGAAAACAGTGTGCGTCTTATCATTGAGGTTGTCTTGTTAGGAAAATGAGTTAGGAAACAAAATAACGGTGTTCCTACATGAAAATAGTGAGTCTCTCTTAGATTAGAGTTCAATAGCGTCCTAGCTCATTCAGCAACAGAGATAATCACGATCTTAGCTCTTTTAGTAAGAAATGCTTGGAAAACAGTGTGCGTCTTATCATTGAGGTTGTCTTGTTAGGAAAATGAGTTAGGAGACAAGGTAACGGTGTTTCTACATGAAGTTAGTGAGTCTCTCTTAGATTAGAGTTGCATAGCGTCCTAGCTCATTCAGCAACAGAGATAATCACGATCTTAGCTCTTTTAGCAAGAAATGCATGGAATACAGGGTGCGTCTTATCATTGAGGTTGTCTTTATAGGAAAATGAGTTAGGAGACAAAGTAACGGTGTTCCTACATGAAGTTAGTATGTCTCTCTTAGATTAGAGTTGAATAGCGTCCTTGCTCATTCAGCAACAGAGATAATCACGATCTTAGCTCTTTTAGTAAGAAATGCTTGGAAAACAGTGTGCGTCTTATCATTGAGGTTGTCTTGTTAGGAAAAGGAGTTAGGAGACAAAGAAACGGTGTTCCTACATGAAGTTAGTGAGTCTCTCTTAGATTAGAGTTGAATAGCGTCCTAGCTCACTCAGCAACAGAGACAATCACGATCTTAGCTCTTTTAGCAAGAAATGCATTGAAAACAGTGTGCGTCTTATCATTGAGGTTGTCTTGTTAGGAAAATGAGTTAGGAGACAAAATAACGGTGTTTCTACATTAAGTAAGTGTGTCTCTTTTAGATCGGAGTTGAATATCCCCCTAGCTCATTCAGCAACAGAGATAATCACGATCTTAGCTCTTTTAGCTAGAAATGCATGGAAAACAGTGTGCGTCTTATCATTGAGGTTGTCTTGTTAGGAAAATGAGTTAGGAGACAAAGTAACGGTGTTCCTACATGAAGTTAGTGAGTCTCTCTTAGATTAGAGTTGCATAGCGTCCTAGCTCATTCAGCAACAGAGATAATCACGATCTTAGCTCTATTAGCAAGAAATGCATGGAATACAGTGTGCGTCTTATCATTGAGGTTGTCTTGTTAGGAAATTGAGTTAGGAGACAAAATAACGGTGTTTCTACATGAAGTTAGTGAGTCTCTCTTAGATTAGAGTTGAATAGCGTCCTAGCTCATTCAGCAACAGAGACAATCACGATCTTAGCTCTTTTAGCTAGAAATGCTTGGAAAACAGTGCGCGTCTTATCATTGAGGTTGTCTTGTTAGGAAAATGAGTTAGGAAACAAAATAACGGTGTTCCTACATGAAAATAGTGAGTCTCTCTTAGATTAGAGTTCAATAGCGTCCTAGCTCATTCAGCAACAGAGATAATCACGATCTTAGCTCTTTTAGCTAGAAATGCATGGAAAACAGTGTGCGTCTTATCATTGAGGTTGTCTTGTTAGGAAAATGAGTTAGGAGACAAAGTAACGGTGTTCCTACATGAAATTAGTGAGTCTCTCTTAGATTAGAGTTGCATAGCGTCCTAGCTCATTCAGCAACAGAGATCATCACGATCTTAGCTCTTTTAGCTAGAAATGCATTGAAAACAGTGTGCGTCTTATCATTGAGGTTGTCTTGTTAGGAAAATGAGTTAGGAGACAAAGTAACGGTGTTCCTACATGAAGTTAGTATGTCTCTCTTAGATTAGAGTTGAATAGCGTCCTTGCTCATTCAGCAACAGAGATAATCACGATCTTAGCTCTTTTAGTAAGAAATGCTTGGAAAACAGTGTGCGTCTTATCATTGAGGTTGTCTTGTTAGGAAAAGGAGTTAGGAGACAAAGAAACGGTGTTCCTACATGAAGTTAGTGAGTCTCTCTTAGATTAGAGTTGAATAGCGTCCTAGCTCACTCAGCAACAGAGACAATCACGATCTTAGCTCTTTTAGCAAGAAATGCATTGAAAACAGTGTGCGTCTTATCATTGAGGTTGTCTTGTTAGGAAAATGAGTTAGGAGACAAAATAACGGTGTTTCTACATTAAGTAAGTGTGTCTCTTTTAGATCGGAGTTGAATATCCCCCTAGCTCATTCAGCAACAGAGATAATCACGATCTTAGCTCTTTTAGCTAGAAATGCATGGAAAACAGTGTGCGTCTTATCATTGAGGTTGTCTTGTTAGGAAAATGAGTTAGGAGACAAAGTAACGGTGTTCCTACATGAAGTTAGTGAGTCTCTCTTAGATTAGAGTTGCATAGCGTCCTAGCTCATTCAGCAACAGAGATAATCACGATCTTAGCTCTATTAGCAAGAAATGCATGGAATACAGTGTGCGTCTTATCATTGAGGTTGTCTTGTTAGGAAAATGAGTTAGGAGACAAAATAACGGTGTTTCTACATGAAGTTAGTGAGTCTCTCTTAGATTAGAGTTGAATAGCGTCCTAGCTCATTCAGCAACAGAGACAATCACGATCTTAGCTCTTTTAGCTAGAAATGCTTGGAAAACAGTGCGCGTCTTATCATTGAGGTTGTCTTGTTAGGAAAATGAGTTAGGAAACAAAATAACGGTGTTCCTACATGAAAATAGTGAGTCTCTCTTAGATTAGAGTTCAATAGCGTCCTAGCTCATTCAGCAACAGAGATAATCACGATCTTAGCTCTTTTAGCTAGAAATGCATGGAAAACAGTGTGCGTCTTATCATTGAGGTTGTCTTGTTAGGAAAATGAGTTAGGAGACAAAGTAACGGTGTTCCTACATGAAATTAGTGAGTCTCTCTTAGATTAGAGTTGCATAGCGTCCTAGCTCATTCAGCAACAGAGATCATCACGATCTTAGCTCTTTTAGCTAGAAATGCATTGAAAACAGTGTGCGTCTTATCATTGAGGTTGTCTTGTTAGGAAAATGAGTTAGGAGACAAAGTAACGGTGTTCCTACATGAAGTTAGTGAGTCTCTCTTAGATTAGAGTTGAATAGCGTCCTAGCTCATTCAGCAACAGAGATAATCACGATCTTAGCTCTTTTAGCTAGAAATGCTTGGAAAACAGTGTGCGTCTTATCATTGAGGTTGTCTTGTTAGGAAAATGAGTTAGGAGACAAAGTAACGGTGTTCCTACATGAAGTTAGTGAGTCTCTCTTAGATTAGAGTTGAATAGCGTCCTTGCTCATTCAGCAACTAAGATAATCACGATCTTAGCTCTTTTAGCAAGAAATGCTTGGAAAACAGTGTGCGTCTTATCATTGAGGTTGTCTTGTTAGGAAAATGAGTTAGGAGACAAAGTAACGGTGTTCCTACATGAAGTTAGTGAGTCTCTCTTAGATTAGAGCTGCATAGCGTCCTAGCTCATTCAGCAACAGAGATAATCACGATCTTAGCTCTTTTAGCAAGAAATGCATGGAAAACAGTGTGCGTCTTATCATTGAGGTTGTCTTTATAGGAAAATGAGTTAGGAGACAAAGTAACGGTGTTCCTACATGAAGTTAGTATGTCTCTCTTAGATTAGAGTTGAATAGCGTCCTTGCTCATTCAGCAACAGAGATAATCACAATCTTAGCTCTTTTAGTAAGAAATGCTTGGAAAACAGTGTGCGTCTTATCATTGAGGTTGTCTTGTTAGGAAAAGGAGTTAGGAGACAAAGTAACGGTGTTCCTACATGAAGTTAGTGAGTCTCTCTTAGATTAGAGTTGAATAGCGTCCTAGCTCATTCAGCAACAGAGACAATCACGATCTTAGCTCTTTTAGCAAGAAATGCATTGAAAACAGTGTGCGTCTTATCATTGAGGTTGTCTTGTTAGGAAAATGAGTTAGGAGACAAAATAACGGTGTTTCTACATTAAGTAAGTGTGTCTCTTTTACATCGGAGTAGAATATCCCCCTAGCTCATTCAGCAACAGAGATAATCACGATCTTAGCTCTTTTAGCTAGAAATGCATGGAAAACAGTGTGCGTCTTATCATTGAGGTTGTCTTGTTAGGAAA
This sequence comes from Engystomops pustulosus, assembly GCF_040894005.1. NCBI lineage: Eukaryota > Metazoa > Chordata > Amphibia > Anura > Leptodactylidae > Engystomops > Engystomops pustulosus. The sequence goes on along the minus strand of NC_092418.1, from coordinate 55,718,384 downwards.
AGGAGTTAGGAGACAAAGTAACGGTGTTCCTACATGAAGTTAGTGAGTCTCTCTTAGATTAGAGTTGAATAGCGTCCTAGCTCATTCAGCAACAGAGATAATCACGATCTTAGCTCTTTTAGCTAGAAATGCATGGAAAACACTGTGCTTCTTATCATTGAGGTTGTCTTGTTAGGAAAATGAGTTAGGAGTCAAAATTACGTTGTTGCTACATTAAGTTAGTGTGTCTCTATTATATTAGAGTTGAATAGCGTCCTAGCTCATTCAGCAACAGAGACAATCACGACCTTAGCTCTTTTAGTAAGAAATGCTTGGAAAACAGTGTGCGTCTTATCATTGAGGTTGTCTTGTTAGGAAAAGGGGTTAGGAGACAAAGTAACGGTGTTCCTTCATGAAGTTAGTGAGTCTCTCTTAGATTAGAGTTGCATAGCGGTCCTAGCTCATTCAGCAACAGAGATAATCACGATCTTAGCTCTTTTAGCAAGAAATGCATGGAATACAGTGTGCGTCTTATCATTGAGGTTGTCTTGTTAGGAAAATGAGTTAGGAGACAAAGTAACGGTGTTCCTACATGAAGTTAGTGAGTCTCTCTTAGATTAGAGTTGAATAGCGTCCTTGCTCATTCAGCAACAGAGATAATCACGATCTTAGCTCTTTTAGCAAGAAATGCATTGAAAACAGTGTGCATCTTATCATTGAGGTTGTCTTGTTAGGAAAATGAGTTAGGAGACAAAATAACGGTGTTTCTACATTAAGTAAGTGTGTCTCTTTTAGATCGGAGTTGAATATCCCCCTAGCTCATTCAGCAACAGAGATAATCACGATCTTAGCTCTTTTAGCTAGAAATGCATGGAAAACAGTGTGCGTCTTATCATTGAGGTTGTCTTGTTAGGAAAATGAGTTAGGAGACAAAGTAACGGTGTTCCTACATGAAGTTAGTGAGTCTCTCTTAGATTAGAGTTGCATAGCGTCCTAGCTCATTCAGCAACAGAGATAATCACGATCTTAGCTCTATTAGCAAGAAATGCATGGAATACAGTGTGCGTCTTATCATTGAGGTTGTCTTGTTAGGAAAATGAGTTAGGAGACAAAATAACGGTGTTTCTACATGAAGTTAGTGAGTCTCTCTTAGATTAGAGTTGAATAGCGTCCTAGCTCATTCAGCAACAGAGACAATCACGATCTTAGCTCTTTTAGCAAGAAATGCATGGAAAACAGTGTGCGTCTTATCATTGAGGTTGTCTTGTTAGGAAAAGGAGTTAGGACACAAAGTAACGGTGTTCCTACATGAAGTTAGTGAGTCTCTCTTAGATTAGAGTTGAATAGCGTCCTAGCTCATTCAGCAACAGAGATAATCACGATTTTAGCTCTTTTAGCAAGTAATGCTTGGAAAACAGTGTGCGCCTTATCATTGAGGTTGTCTTGTTAGGAAAATGAGTTAGGAGACAAAATAACGGTGTTCCTACATGAAAATAGTGAGTCTCTCTTAGATTAGAGTTCAATAGCGTCCTAGCTCATTCAGCAACAGAGACAATCACGATCTTAGCTCTTTTATCAAGAAATATTTTGAAAACAGTGTGCGTCTTATCATTGAGGTTGTCTTGTTAGGAAAATGAGTTAGGAGACAAAATAACGGTGTTTCTACATTAAGTAAGTGTGTCTCTTTTAGATCGGAGTTGAATATCCCCCTAGCTCATTCAGCAACAGAGATAATCACGATCTTAGCTCTTTTAGCTAGAAATGCATGGAAAACAGTGTGCGTCTTATCATTGAGGTTGTCTTGTTAGGAAAATGAGTTAGGAGACAAAGTAACGGTGTTCCTACATGAAGTTAGTGAGTCTCTCTTAGATTAGAGTTGCATAGCGTCCTAGCTCATTCAGCAACAGAGATAATCACGATCTTAGCTCTATTAGCAAGAAATGCATGGAATACAGTGTGCGTCTTATCATTGAGGTTGTCTTGTTAGGAAAATGAGTTAGGAGACAAAATAACGGTGTTTCTACATGAAGTTAGTGAGTCTCTCTTAGATTAGAGTTGAATAGCGTCCTAGCTCATTCAGCAACAGAGACAATCACGATCTTAGCTCTTTTAGCAAGAAATGCATGGAAAACAGTGTGCGTCTTATCATTGAGGTTGTCTTGTTAGGAAAAGGAGTTAGGAGACAAAGTAACGGTGTTCCTACATGAAGTTAGTGAGTCTCTCTTAGATTAGAGTTGAATAGCGTCCTAGCTCATTCAGCAACAGAGATAATCACGATTTTAGCTCTTTTAGCAAGTAATGCTTGGAAAACAGTGTGCGCCTTATCATTGAGGTTGTCTTGTTAGGAAAATGAGTTAGGAGACAAAATAACGGTGTTCCTACATGAAAATAGTGAGTCTCTCTTAGATTAGAGTTCAATAGCGTCCTTGCTCATTCAGCAACAGAGATAATCACGATCTTAGCTCTTTTAGCTAGAAATGCATTGAAAACAGTGTGCGTCTTATCATTGAGGTTGTCTTGTTAGGAAAATGAGTTAGGAGACAAAATAACGGTGTTTCTACATTAAGTAAGTGTGTCTCTTTTAGATCGGAGTTGAATATACCCCTAGCTCATTCAGCAACAGAGATAATCACGATCTTAGCTCTTTTAGCTAGAAATGCATGAAAAACAGTGTGCGTCTTATTATTGAGGTTGTCTTGTTAGGAAAAGGAGTTCGGAGACAAAGTAACGGTGTTCCTACATGAAGTTAGTTAGTTTCTCTTAGATTAGAGTTGCATAGCGTCCTAGCTCATTCAGCAACAGAGATAATCACGATCTTAGCTCTTTTAGCTAGAAATGCATGGAAAACAGTGTGCGTCTTATCATTGAGGTTGTCTTGTTAGGAAAAGGAGTTAGGAGACAAAGTAACGGTGTTCCTACATGAAGTTAGTGAGTCTCTCTTAGATTAGAGTTGAATAGCGTCCTAGCTCATTCAGCAACAGAGATAATCACGATCTTAGCTCTTTTAGCTAGAAATGCATGGAAAACAGTGTGCTTCTTATCATTGAGGTTGTCTTGTTAGGAAAATGAGTTAGGAGTAAAAATTACGGTGTTGCTACATTAAGTTAGTGTGTCTCTATTATATTAGAGTTGAATAGCGTCCTAGCTCATTCAGCAACAGAGACAATCACGACCTTAGCTCTTTTAGTAAGAAATGCTTGGAAAACAGTGTGCGTCTTATCATTGAGGTTGTCTTGTTAGGAAAAGGGGTTAGGAGACAAAGTAACGGAGTTCCTACATGAAGTTAGTGAGTCTATCTTAGATTAGAGTTGCATAGCGGTCCTAGCTCATTCAGCAACAGAGATAATCACGATCTTAGCTCTTTTAGCAAGAAATGCATGGAATACAGTGTGCGTCTTATCATTGAGGTTGTCTTGTTAGGAAAATGAGTTAGGAGACAAAGTAACGGTGTTCCTACATGAAGTTAGTGAGTCTCTCTTAGATTAGAGTTGAATAGCGTCCTTGCTCATTCAGCAACAGAGATAATCACGATCTTAGCTCTTTTAGCAAGTAATGCTTGGAAAACAGTGTGCGCCTTATCATTGAGGTTGTCTTGTTAGGAAAATGAGTTAGGAGACAAAATAACGGTGTTTCTACATTAAGTAAGTGTGTCTCTTTTAGATCGGAGTTGAATATCCCCCTAGCTCATTCAGCAACAGAGATAATCACGATCTTAGCTCTTTTAGCTAGAAATGCATTGAAAACAGTGTGCGTCTTATCATTGAGGTTGTCTTGTTAGGAAAAGGAGTTAGGAGACAAAGTAACGGTGTTCCTACATGTAGTTAGTGAGTCTCTCTTAGATTAGAGTTGAATAGCGTCCTAGCTCATTCAGCAACAGAGATAATCACGATCTTAGCTCTTTTAGCTAGAAATGCATGGAAAACAGTGTGCGTCTTATCATTGAGGTTGTCTTGTTAGGAAAATGAGTTAGGAGACAAAATAACGGTGTTTCTACATTAAGTAAGTGTGTCTCTTTTAGATCGGAGTTGAATATCCCCCTAGCTCATTCAGCAACAGAGATAATCACGATCTTAGCTCTTTTAGCTAGAAATGCATGGAAAACAGTGTGCGTCTTATCATTGAGGTTGTCTTGTTAGGAAAATGAGTTAGGAGACAAAGTAACGGTGTTCCTACATGAAGTTAGTGAGTCTCTCTTAGATTAGAGTTGCATAGCGTCCTAGCTCATTCAGCAACAGAGATCATCACGATCTTAGCTCTTTTAGCTAGAAATGCTTGGAAAACAGTGCGCGTCTTATCATTGAGGTTGTCTTGTTAGGAAAATGAGTTAGGAAACAAAATAACGGTGTTCCTACATGAAAATAGTGAGTCTCTCTTAGATTAGAGTTCAATAGCGTCCTAGCTCATTCAGCAACAGAGACAATCACGATCTTAGCTCTTTTATCAAGAAATATTTTGAAAACAGTGTGCGTCTTATCATTGAGGTTGTCTTGTTAGGAAAATGAGTTAGGAGACAAAATAACGGTGTTTCTACATTAAGTAAGTGTGTCTCTTTTAGATCGGAGTTGAATATCCCCCTAGCTCATTCAGCAACAGAGATAATCACGATCTTAGCTCTTTTAGCTAGAAATGCATTGAAAACAGTGTGCGTCTTATCATTGAGGTTGTCTTGTTAGGAAAATGAGTTAGGAGACAAAGTAACGGTGTTCCTACATGAAGTTAGTGAGTCTCTCTTAGATTAGAGTTGAATAGCGTCCTAGCTCATTCAGCAACAGAGATAATCACGATCTTAGCTCTTTTAGCTAGAAATGCATGGAAAACAGTGTGCATCTTATCATTGAGGTTGTCTTGTTAGGAAAATGAGTTAGGAGACAAAGTAACGGTGTTCCTACATGAAGTTAGTGAGACTCTCTTAGATTAGAGTTGAATAGCGTCCTTGCTCATTCAGCAACTAAGATAATCACGATCTTAGCTCTTTTAGCAAGAAATGCTTGGAAAACAGTGTGCGTCTTATCATTGAGTTTGTCTTGTTAGGAAAATGAGTTAGGAGACAAAATAACGGTGTTTCTACATTAAGTAAGTGTGTATCTTTTAGTAGTAGAAAATAAAGTTTGTGCGGCTCACCTGGTTCAATGTAGATGGTTGCTTGTAAAAGCCTGGAAATGAAAATTTTCACGTGTATTTGACACGCTGGGAGTGCAAACCGCGTTGCCTGCTAGGATTGCAGGTGTGGAGTAGAAACAATGAACAGAAGAGATCGCGGCACTTCCGAATAAAACTTGGGTCTTTATTTGATAGTAGAGTTAAAACATGGTAGATGAAACAGACATATCGCCTACGCGTTTCGAGCTGTTGTAGCTCTTAGTCATGGCTAACATATGTTGAATCAGGTAAAACTTTTAAAGGAAACTTCCACCAATAGGGTTTAGGGGCGTTAATTGGTCATGTGGTGTGTCACGTCAGAAAGAAAGCGGCACGTCATAGGAGGGCGTGTGTGTGTATCACGGGACCGACTCGCCTCAAAGGGCGTATTACGGTCACGTGGTAGCCGCGTCATAGAAGGCGTGTTTACACCACATGATCAGCTTGGGAAGGGGCGCTGCCCGGTCATGTGATATATACCAACTTCGGAAAAGATATCTATACAACAGTGTAAGTTAAACAGATATACTGTACAGTATTGCATCAAAAATTCAAGACCGGTAACACCACTTTGAAACCCTTAAGGGGGATTTGTTATTAACAACCATATTTCAAAAGATATCACTAACACAAAAGACATATAAGGTAACTCTAAATTGAATGAGATATAAAGGCAAAAAGAGATTACGCTCTGTGTAAAGAAGAAAAGGATAGACCACGGAAACTCTCAACAAGTGTGCAAACATGTTAAATTTAGAGTGACACATTCCTTGTGATATAATCAATAGAAATGTGTAAGGTCTGTCCTGTAGTTCAAACCCTGAGGGAACCTGCTGCCCAGTTTGAAGATCCATAGGGCTTCCCTTTGTAATAGAATTTTTCTTTTATTACCTCCTCTTTTTGGGGAAAATATTTTTTCTATGCCATAAAAGCGTAGTGAGGAAGTTACTCCTGCATGTACACTGGCAAAGTGTTTAGAAGCTCCGGACATATTTGTCTGTATTGGTTTCGTACTGTCCCTCAAATGCTCAGCTATTCTTGTTTTGAGTTTGCGTGAAGTCGATCCTATGTAAAGTAAATTGCATGTAGTACACTCAATCACATATACAACAAACTTTGAATCACAGTTGATAAATGATTTTATGTAAAATTTCTCCAATGTATTACATGATAAAAAATGATCTGTACGTTTAGTGTACACACAAACATTACAGCGGTTCGTGCCGCAGCGGTGGAAACCTGTGGTATTGAGCCAACTGCTCTCTTTAGATTGGTGGCTTGAAAATAAACTGGGTGAAAGGATGGAACCCAAGGTCGATCCTTTTTTCGACACAAAGTTACATCCTTCTTTCAGAATCTCATTAAGTTTATCATCCTGATAAAGAATTGGGAGATTTCTTTTGAGGATGTTGGTAATTTGTTTATAATTTACACTATATTTAGTGGAAAAGGTGACTTTGGATCTATTGTAGTTTTTAGAATCCTTCTTTTTATGAAGGAGATCAGTTCGGTTTTTATTGTTCCCTATCTGGAAACCCCTTTTAATCATCCATCCTGGATATTCCCGGGCCGCCAATCTCTGACTCAACATTTTGGCTTGAGATGTAAAATCTATTTGTTCTGTACACGCTCTTTTTAGTCTTGTAAACTCCCCAGTAGGGATTGACTTAATGGTATGTAGTGGATGGCTACTGGATGCATTGAGTAGTGCGTTACCGGCTGTGGGTTTCCTATACAGTGTAGTTATGACCCTTCCCTCAAAGGGGCAACCCTTTAGTGTAATATCCAAAAATGGGATCTCGATTGGATTAGTATCAAAGGTGAAAGTAAGGTTTACATTGTTGTGGTTCAGGTAGGAAACAAAGTCTGGCACGGACGGCACACCTCCCGACCACACCATCAGTATGTCGTCGATGTACCGCCCGTACCAGACAATGCTCCCCCTGAACGGGTTATGATCAGAGTATATAAATTCCTCCTCCCACCACGACATAAAAAGATTTGCTAAAGAGGGCGAAAAACGGGCCCCCATAGGTGATCCTCTAATTTGGAGGAAAAAGGTTTCATCAAACATGAAGTAGTTGTGGGAGAGGAGGAATTTAGTAGCATCAATGATAAATTCGCATAGTTCAACAGTATAAGGACTGAATTTGTAGAGGAAATGTGCCAGGGCTGTAACGGCTAGATCATGGGGGATGGAACTATAAAGGGCATTTACATCACATGTGACCCATATAAAATCATTTTTCCAGGTGAAGTTTTCAAAGGATTTCAAGACCTCCTTGGTGTCCTTAAGGTGACCTGGAAGTGTTGTAACCAACGGTTGGAGTAGAGTGTCCACCCACTCACACAATCTTTCATTAAGGGATCCTATCCCAGATATAATGGGTCTAAGAGGGGGAGGGAAGACTTCTTTGTGTATCTTCGGTAACCCATGAAAAATGGGAATGACTGGGTCCGAAGGACACAAATAATTTAAATGTTTGTCTGAAATAATGCCTAGGTCAATACCCTCTTGTATGATACTTTTTAATTGATTAGAGAAAATGGATGTAGGGTCATTTTTCAGTTTCCTATATGTAAATGTGTCGTCAAGGATATTTATAGCCAGAGCCCTATATAGGTCTTTGTCCATGGCGACAACCTTGCCCCCTTTATCGGCCATTCTAATCAATATGTTGTCGTTAGACTTCAAAAAATGTAAGGCCCGTTTGAGTTTGGGGGTCAAGTTGTCGTCATGGTGTACCTCTTGAGAATGGTGTAGCTGTAGAAGATCTCGTTCTACTGCGGATTGGAAATGATCCATAGCAGGAACTCTGGAATTGACAGGGTAAAAATCAGGATTTGGGACATGTTGAGGGATTGTGTGTGTATTTCTGTCTGTGTCGGTTCTAGTAACCATGCTATTCAAATTTAATAACACACATTGATCGGAAAACTCTAGACCATTTGTTGGGTTGCGAACTGATTCTAAGTCTTTGGATTTATTCATACACTAAAGGATTAACTCTAAACTGTGGGACTAAAAAGCAATTTTGTACTCACAGCTGCTTCCTCATGGAGGCGGGCAATAATGAAGCCGCCGGAGTGGCACTGGCGGACAATCAAACAGCCCGTTTTACAGAGGAAATCCTCAGTGAACGAAACCGCAAATTGGCAGAAGTGTTCAATATAAATCCTGATTGTGTTACCAAGGATTTGGACATTAAAAACAGGTTTTTTCAATTGGAGAAACTCCTGTTACAAGAATTAAAAACTTGGTGGGATCATAATTCCTTAAGTTCCTATCTCCAAAGGGATATGATACCAAGAGGATTGCGAATTAGGAAAAGGCCCACCACAATATATAACGAGGAGTTCTTACAAAAATGGGACAAAACATTATCTGATTGTTCACTCTTGTTAATGAAATTAATAATACAGGAGGAAACATCCAAATTGGAAATGCTGAGGAATGAAATTACTGTAATGGAAAACTCAATGGAAGCCTTTGTGGATACCAATGATTACCAACTCCAACAAAATGCTATGCAGAATAGAATCACTCAAACAGAAACATCAATAGTGGAAACCAAGAAGAAAAAATTCTTAAGAGATTCAGAGGATTATTCCTCAGGACATATTTATACCAAAAGATTGACGGTGTCCACCACACCACGTTCCATCTTAAAAAAGAAAAATAAAAGGAGAAATAAACGAAGAGGAGATCCGGCAAGAGTTTCATTCAGCTCTACAGATGCGGATTCAGACATTTCTACATTTGATTCGGACAAATCTTGTACATCAATAACATCTAGCAGTCTGAATAAGGTGCCAAAAAACGGAAACGCAGAGCAGGAAAAAAGCATAGACGGTACCGCTTCAACCAAGAAGGATTACCCTACACGCAGCAAAAAGAAGGGACAGGACTAACATCAGATACCAGTAGTTTCCTTAATTTGTCTGCCTGTGTATTTTCGCCAGATCAGATTAAGCTGCTAGAAAGAGGTCTTAATTTTGTCCCCAGTAGAAAATTTGATTTATTACACACAATTTTAGATGTGAACAGATTTGTGCGATCTTTGACAATTAAACGTCATTTTTTTGATTGTAATGAAGGTTTTGAGAATAACATAACGGAGGTTCAAACTAATATCACCAACGATTATAATGGTCTAGAGTTTTCCGATCAATGTGTGTTATTAAATTTGAATAGCATGGTTACTAGAACCGACACAGACAGAAATACACACACAATCCCTCTACATGTCCCAAATCCTGATTTTTACCCTGTCAATTCCAGAGTTCCTGCTATGGATCATTTCCAATCCGCAGTAGAACGAGATCTTCTACAGCTACACCATTCTCAAGAGGTACACCATGACGACAACTTGACCCCCAAACTCAAACGGGCCTTACATTTTTTGAAGTCTAACGACAACATATTGATTAGAATGGCCGATAAAGGGGGCAAGGTTGTCGCCATGGACAAAGACCTATATAGGGCTCTGGCTATAAATATCCTTGACGACACATTTACATATAGGAAACTGAAAAATGACCCTACATCCATTTTCTCTAATCAATTAAAAAGTATCATACAAGAGGGTATTGACCTAGGCATTATTTCAGACAAACATTTAAATTATTTGTGTCCTTCGGACCCAGTCATTCCCATTTTTCATGGGTTACCGAAGATACACAAAGAAGTCTTCCCTCCCCCTCTTAGACCCATTATATCTGGGATAGGATCCCTTAATGAAAGATTGTGTGAGTGGGTGGACACTCTACTCCAACCGTTGGTTACAACACTTCCAGGTCACCTTAAGGACACCAAGGAGGTCTTGAAATCCTTTGAAAACTTCACCTGGAAAAATGATTTTATATGGGTCACATGTGATGTAAATGCCCTTTATAGTTCCATCCCCAATGATCTAGCCGTTACAGCCCTGGCACATTTCCTCTACAAATTCAGTCCTTATACTGTTGAACTATGCGAATTTATCATTGATGCTACTAAATTCCTCCTCTCCCACAATGAAGTTAGTGAGTCTCTCTTAGATTAGAGTTGCATAGCGTCCTAGCTCATTCAGCAACAGAGATAATCACGATCTTAGCTCTTTTAGCAAGAAATGCATGGAATACAGGGTGCGTCTTATCATTGAGGTTGTCTTGTTAGGAAAATGAGTTAGGAGACAAAGTAACGGTGTTCCTACATGAAGTTAGTGAGTCTCTCTTAGATTAGAGTTGAATAGCGTCCTTGCTCATTCAGCAACTAAGATAATCACGATCTTAGCTCTTTTAGCAAGAAATGCTTGGAAAACAGTGTGCGTCTTATCATTGAGGTTGTCTTGTTAGGAAAATGAGTTTGGAGACAAAGTAACGGTGTTCCTACATGAAGTTAGTGAGTCTCTCTTAGATTAGAGTTGAATAGCGTCCGAGATCATACAGCAACAGAGACAATCACGATCTTAGCTCTTTTAGCAAGAAATGCATGGAATATAGTGTGCGTCTTATCATTGAGGTTGTCTTGTTAGGAAAATGAGTTAGGAGACAAAATAACGGTGTTTCTACATTAAGTAAGTGTGTCTCTTTTAGATCGGAGTTGAATATCCCCCTAGCTCATTCAGCAACAGAGATAATCACGATCTTAGCTCTTTTAGCTAGAAATGCATGGGAAACAGTGTGCGTCTTATCATTGAGGTTGTCTTGTTAGGAAAAGGAGTTAGGAGACAAAGTAACGGTGTTCCTACATGAAGTTAGTGAGTCTTTCTTAGATTAGAGTTGAATAGCGTCCTAGCTCATTCAGCAACAGAGATAATCACGATCTTAGCTCTTTTAGCTAGAAATGCATGGAAAACTGTGTGCTTCTTATAATTGAGGTTGTCTTGTTAGGAAAATGAGTTAGGAGTCAAAATTACGGTGTTTCTACATTAAGTAAGTGTGTATCTTTTAGATCGGAGTTGAATATCCCCCTAGCTCATTCAGCAACAGAGATAATCACGATCTTAGCTCTTTTAGCTAGAAATGCATGGAAAACAGTGTGCGTCTTATCATTGAGGTTGTCTTGTTAGGAAAATGAGTTAGGAGACAAAGTAACGGTGTTCCTACATGAAGTTAGTGAGTCTCTCTTAGATTAGAGTTGAATAGCGTCCTTGCTCATTCAGCAACTAAGATAATCACGATCTTAGCTCTTTTAGCAAGAAATGCTTGGAAAACAGTGTGCGTCTTATCATTGAGGTTGTCTTGTTAGGAAAATGAGTTAGGAGACAAGGTAACGGTGTTTCTACATGAAGTTAGTGAGTCTCTCTTAGATTAGAGTTGCATAGCGTCCTAGCTCATTCAGCAACAGAGATAATCACGATCTTAGCTCTTTTAGCAAGAAATGCATGGAATACAGGGTGCGTCTTATCATTGAGGTTGTCTTGTTAGGAAAATGAGTTAGGAGACAAAGTAACGGTGTTCCTACATGAAGTTAGTGAGTCTCTCTTAGATTAGAGTTGAATAGCGTCCTTGCTCATTCAGCAACTAAGATAATCACGATCTTAGCTCTTTTAGCAAGAAATGCTTGGAAAACAGTGTGCGTCTTATCATTGAGGTTGTCTTGTTAGGAAAATGAGTTTGGAGACAAAGTAACGGTGTTCCTACATGAAGTTAGTGAGTCTCTCTTAGATTAGAGTTGAATAGCGTCCGAGATCATACAGCAACAGAGACAATCACGATCTTAGCTCTTTTAGCAAGAAATGCATGGAATATAGTGTGCGTCTTATCATTGAGGTTGTCTTGTTAGGAAAATGAGTTAGGAGACAAAATAACGGTGTTTCTACATTAAGTAAGTGTGTCTCTTTTAGATCGGAGTTGAATATCCCCCTAGCTCATTCAGCAACAGAGATAATCACGATCTTAGCTCTTTTAGCTAGAAATGCATGGGAAACAGTGTGCGTCTTATCATTGAGGTTGTCTTGTTAGGAAAAGGAGTTAGGAGACAAAGTAACGGTGTTCCTACATGAAGTTAGTGAGTCTTTCTTAGATTAGAGTTGAATAGCGTCCTAGCTCATTCAGCAACAGAGATAATCACGATCTTAGCTCTTTTAGCTAGAAATGCATGGAAAACTGTGTGCTTCTTATAATTGAGGTTGTCTTGTTAGGAAAATGAGTTAGGAGTCAAAATTACGGTGTTTCTACATTAAGTAAGTGTGTATCTTTTAGATCGGAGTTGAATATCCCCCTAGCTCATTCAGCAACAGAGATAATCACGATCTTAGCTCTTTTAGCTAGAAATGCATGGAAAACAGTGTGCGTCTTATCATTGAGGTTGTCTTGTTAGGAAAATGAGTTAGGAGACAAAGTAACGGTGTTCCTACATGAAGTTAGTGAGTCTCTCTTAGATTAGAGTTGAATAGCGTCCTTGCTCATTCAGCAACTAAGATAATCACGATCTTAGCTCTTTTAGCAAGAAATGCTTGGAAAACAGTGTGCGTCTTATCATTGAGGTTGTCTTGTTAGGAAAATGAGTTAGGAGACAAGGTAACGGTGTTTCTACATGAAGTTAGTGAGTCTCTCTTAGATTAGAGTTGCATAGCGTCCTAGCTCATTCAGCAACAGAGATAATCACGATCTTAGCTCTTTTAGCAAGAAATGCATGGAAAACAGTGTGCGTCTTATCATTGAGGTTGTCTTGTTAGGAAAATGAGTTTGGAGACAAAGTAACGGTGTTCCTACATGAAGTTAGTATGTCTCTCTTAGATTAGAGTTGAATAGCGTCCGAGATCATACAGCAACAGAGACAATCACGATCTTAGCTCTTTTAGCAAGAAATGCATGGAATATAGTGTGCGTCTTATCATTGAGGTTGTCTTGTTAGGAAAATGAGTTAGGAGACAAAATAACGGTGTTTCTACATTAAGTAAGTGTGTCTCTTTTAGATCGGAGTTGAATATCCCCCTAGCTCATTCAGCAACAGAGATAATCACGATCTTAGCTCTTTTAGCTAGAAATGCATGGGAAACAGTGTGCGTCTTATCATTGAGGTTGTCTTGTTAGGAAAAGGAGTTAGGAGACAAAGTAACGGTGTTCCTACATGAAGTTAGTGAGTCTTTCTTAGATTAGAGTTTAATAGCGTCCTAGCTCATTCAGCAACAGAGATAATCACGATCTTAGCTCTTTTAGCTAGAAATGCATGGAAAACTGTGTGCTTCTTATAATTGAGGTTGTCTTGTTAGGAAAATGAGTTAGGAGTCAAAATTACGGTGTTTCTACATTAAGTAAGTGTGTATCTTTTAGATCGGAGTTGAATATCCCCCTAGCTCATTCAGCAACAGAGATAATCACGATCTTAGCTCTTTTAGCTAGAAATGCATGGAAAACAGTGTGCGTCTTATCATTGAGGTTGTCTTGTTAGGAAAATGAGTTAGGAGACAAAGTAACGGTGTTCCTACATGAAGTTAGTGAGTCTCTCTTAGATTAGAGTTGAATAGCGTCCTTGCTCATTCAGCAACTAAGATAATCACGATCTTAGCTCTTTTAGCAAGAAATGCTTGGAAAACAGTGTGCGTCTTATCATTGAGGTTGTCTTGTTAGGAAAATGAGTTAGGAGACAAGGTAACGGTGTTTCTACATGAAGTTAGTGAGTCTCTCTTAGATTAGAGTTGCATAGCGTCCTAGCTCATTCAGCAACAGAGATAATCACGATCTTAGCTCTTTTAGCAAGAAATGCATGGAATACAGGGTGCGTCTTATCATTGAGGTTGTCTTGTTAGGAAAATGAGTTAGGAGACAAAGTAACGGTGTTCCTACATGAAGTTAGTGAGTCTCTCTTAGATTAGAGTTGAATAGCGTCCTTGCTCATTCAGCAACTAAGATAATCACGATCTTAGCTCTTTTAGCAAGAAATGCTTGGAAAACAGTGTGCGTCTTATCATTGAGGTTGTCTTGTTAGGAAAATGAGTTTGGAGACAAAGTAACGGTGTTCCTACATGAAGTTAGTGAGTCTCTCTTAGATTAGAGTTGAATAGCGTCCGAGATCATACAGCAACAGAGACAATCACGATCTTAGCTCTTTTAGCAAGAAATGCATGGAATATAGTGTGCGTCTTATCATTGAGGTTGTCTTGTTAGGAAAATGAGTTAGGAGACAAAATAACGGTGTTTCTACATTAAGTAAGTGTGTCTCTTTTAGATCGGAGTTGAATATCCCCCTAGCTCATTCAGCAACAGAGATAATCACGATCTTAGCTCTTTTAGCTAGAAATGCATGGGAAACAGTGTGCGTCTTATCATTGAGGTTGTCTTGTTAGGAAAAGGAGTTAGGAGACAAAGTAACGGTGTTCCTACATGAAGTTAGTGAGTCTTTCTTAGATTAGAGTTGAATAGCGTCCTAGCTCATTCAGCAACAGAGATAATCACGATCTTAGCTCTTTTAGCTAGAAATGCATGGAAAACTGTGTGCTTCTTATAATTGAGGTTGTCTTGTTAGGAAAATGAGTTAGGAGTCAAAATTACGGTGTTTCTACATTAAGTAAGTGTGTATCTTTTAGATCGGAGTTGAATATCCCCCTAGCTCATTCAGCAACAGAGATAATCACGATCTTAGCTCTTTTAGCTAGAAATGCATGGAAAACAGTGTGCGTCTTATCATTGAGGTTGTCTTGTTAGGAAAATGAGTTAGGAGACAAAGTAACGGTGTTCCTACATGAAGTTAGTGAGTCTCTCTTAGATTAGAGTTGAATAGCGTCCTTGCTCATTCAGCAACTAAGATAATCACGATGTTAGCTCTTTTAGCAAGAAATGCTTGGAAAACAGTGTGCGTCTTATCATTGAGGTTGTCTTGTTAGGAAAATGAGTTAGGAGACAAGGTAACGGTGTTTCTACATGAAGTTAGTGAGTCTCTCTTAGATTAGAGTTGCATAGCGTCCTAGCTCATTCAGCAACAGAGATAATCACGATCTTAGCTCTTTTAGCAAGAAATGCATGGAAAACAGTGTGCGTCTTATCATTGAGGTTGTCTTGTTAGGAAAATGAGTTTGGAGACAAAGTAACGGTGTTCCTACATGAAGTTAGTATGTCTCTCTTAGATTAGAGTTGAATAGCGTCCGAGATCATACAGCAACAGAGACAATCACGATCTTAGCTCTTTTAGCAAGAAATGCATGGAATATAGTGTGCGTCTTATCATTGAGGTTGTCTTGTTAGGAAAATGAGTTAGGAGACAAAATAACGGTGTTTCTACATTAAGTAAGTGTGTCTCTTTTAGATCGGAGTTGAATATCCCCCTAGCTCATTCAGCAACAGAGATAATCACGATCTTAGCTCTTTTAGCTAGAAATGCATGGGAAACAGTGTGCGTCTTATCATTGAGGTTGTCTTGTTAGGAAAAGGAGTTAGGAGACAAAGTAACGGTGTTCCTACATGAAGTTAGTGAGTCTTTCTTAGATTAGAGTTGAATAGCGTCCTAGCTCATTCAGCAACAGAGATAATCACGATCTTAGCTCTTTTAGCTAGAAATGCATGGAAAACTGTGTGCTTCTTATAATTGAGGTTGTCTTGTTAGGAAAATGAGTTAGGAGTCAAAATTACGGTGTTTCTACATTAAGTAAGTGTGTATCTTTTAGATCGGAGTTGAATATCCCCCTAGCTCATTCAGCAACAGAGATAATCACGATCTTAGCTCTTTTAGCTAGAAATGCATGGAAAACAGTGTGCGTCTTATCATTGAGGTTGTCTTGTTAGGAAAATGAGTTAGGAGACAAAGTAACGGTGTTCCTACATGAAGTTAGTGAGTCTCTCTTAGATTAGAGTTGAATAGCGTCCTTGCTCATTCAGCAACTAAGATAATCACGATCTTAGCTCTTTTAGCAAGAAATGCTTGGAAAACAGTGTGCGTCTTATCATTGAGGTTGTCTTGTTAGGAAAATGAGTTAGGAGACAAGGTAACGGTGTTTCTACATGAAGTTAGTGAGTCTCTCTTAGATTAGAGTTGCATAGCGTCCTAGCTCATTCAGCAACAGAGATAATCACGATCTTAGCTCTTTTAGCAAGAAATGCATGGAATACAGGGTGCGTCTTATCATTGAGGTTGTCTTGTTAGGAAAATGAGTTAGGAGACAAAGTAACGGTGTTCCTACATGAAGTTAGTGAGTCTCTCTTAGATTAGAGTTGAATAGCGTCCTTGCTCATTCAGCAACTAAGATAATCACGATCTTAGCTCTTTTAGCAAGAAATGCTTGGAAAACAGTGTGCGTCTTATCATTGAGGTTGTCTTGTTAGGAAAATGAGTTTGGAGACAAAGTAACGGTGTTCCTACATGAAGTTAGTGAGTCTCTCTTAGATTAGAGTTGAATAGCGTCCGAGATCATACAGCAACAGAGACAATCACGATCTTAGCTCTTTTAGCAAGAAATGCATGGAATATAGTGTGCGTCTTATCATTGAGGTTGTCTTGTTAGGAAAATGAGTTAGGAGACAAAATAACGGTGTTTCTACATTAAGTAAGTGTGTCTCTTTTAGATCGGAGTTGAATATCCCCCTAGCTCATTCAGCAACAGAGATAATCACGATCTTAGCTCTTTTAGCTAGAAATGCATGGGAAACAGTGTGCGTCTTATCATTGAGGTTGTCTTGTTAGGAAAAGGAGTTAGGAGACAAAGTAACGGTGTTCCTACATGAAGTTAGTGAGTCTTTCTTAGATTAGAGTTGAATAGCGTCCTAGCTCATTCAGCAACAGAGATAATCACGATCTTAGCTCTTTTAGCTAGAAATGCATGGAAAACTGTGTGCTTCTTATAATTGAGGTTGTCTTGTTAGGAAAATGAGTTAGGAGTCAAAATTACGGTGTTTCTACATTAAGTAAGTGTGTATCTTTTAGATCGGAGTTGAATATCCCCCTAGCTCATTCAGCAACAGAGATAATCACGATCTTAGCTCTTTTAGCTAGAAATGCATGGAAAACAGTGTGCGTCTTATCATTGAGGTTGTCTTGTTAGGAAAATGAGTTAGGAGACAAAGTAACGGTGTTCCTACATGAAGTTAGTGAGTCTCTCTTAGATTAGAGTTGAATAGCGTCCTTGCTCATTCAGCAACTAAGATAATCACGATCTTAGCTCTTTTAGCAAGAAATGCTTGGAAAACAGTGTGCGTCTTATCATTGAGGTTGTCTTGTTAGGAAAATGAGTTAGGAGACAAGGTAACGGTGTTTCTACATGAAGTTAGTGAGTCTCTCTTAGATTAGAGTTGCATAGCGTCCTAGCTCATTCAGCAACAGAGATAATCACGATCTTAGCTCTTTTAGCAAGAAATGCATGGAATACAGGGTGCGTCTTATCATTGAGGTTGTCTTGTTAGGAAAATGAGTTAGGAGACAAAGTAACGGTGTTCCTACATGAAGTTAGTGAGTCTCTCTTAGATTAGAGTTGAATAGCGTCCTTGCTCATTCAGCAACTAAGATAATCACGATCTTAGCTCTTTTAGCAAGAAATGCTTGGAAAACAGTGTGCGTCTTATCATTGAGGTTGTCTTGTTAGGAAAATGAGTTTGGAGACAAAGTAACGGTGTTCCTACATGAAGTTAGTGAGTCTCTCTTAGATTAGAGTTGAATAGCGTCCGAGATCATACAGCAACAGAGACAATCACGATCTTAGCTCTTTTAGCAAGAAATGCATGGAATATAGTGTGCGTCTTATCATTGAGGTTGTCTTGTTAGGAAAATGAGTTAGGAGACAAAATAACGGTGTTTCTACATTAAGTAAGTGTGTCTCTTTTAGATCGGAGTTGAATATCCCCCTAGCTCATTCAGCAACAGAGATAATCACGATCTTAGCTCTTTTAGCTAGAAATGCATGGGAAACAGTGTGCGTCTTATCATTGAGGTTGTCTTGTTAGGAAAAGGAGTTAGGAGACAAAGTAACGGTGTTCCTACATGAAGTTAGTGAGTCTTTCTTAGATTAGAGTTGAATAGCGTCCTAGCTCATTCAGCAACAGAGATAATCACGATCTTAGCTCTTTTAGCTAGAAATGCATGGAAAACTGTGTGCTTCTTATAATTGAGGTTGTCTTGTTAGGAAAATGAGTTAGGAGTCAAAATTACGGTGTTTCTACATTAAGTAAGTGTGTATCTTTTAGATCGGAGTTGAATATCCCCCTAGCTCATTCAGCAACAGAGATAATCACGATCTTAGCTCTTTTAGCTAGAAATGCATGGAAAACAGTGTGCGTCTTATCATTGAGGTTGTCTTGTTAGGAAAATGAGTTAGGAGACAAAGTAACGGTGTTCCTACATGAAGTTAGTGAGTCTCTCTTAGATTAGAGTTGAATAGCGTCCTTGCTCATTCAGCAACTAAGATAATCACGATGTTAGCTCTTTTAGCAAGAAATGCTTGGAAAACAGTGTGCGTCTTATCATTGAGGTTGTCTTGTTAGGAAAATGAGTTAGGAGACAAGGTAACGGTGTTTCTACATGAAGTTAGTGAGTCTCTCTTAGATTAGAGTTGCATAGCGTCCTAGCTCATTCAGCAACAGAGATAATCACGATCTTAGCTCTTTTAGCAAGAAATGCATGGAAAACAGTGTGCGTCTTATCATTGAGGTTGTCTTGTTAGGAAAATGAGTTTGGAGACAAAGTAACGGTGTTCCTACATGAAGTTAGTATGTCTCTCTTAGATTAGAGTTGAATAGCGTCCGAGATCATACAGCAACAGAGACAATCACGATCTTAGCTCTTTTAGCAAGAAATGCATGGAATATAGTGTGCGTCTTATCATTGAGGTTGTCTTGTTAGGAAAATGAGTTAGGAGACAAAATAACGGTGTTTCTACATTAAGTAAGTGTGTCTCTTTTAGATCGGAGTTGAATATCCCCCTAGCTCATTCAGCAACAGAGATAATCACGATCTTAGCTCTTTTAGCTAGAAATGCATGGGAAACAGTGTGCGTCTTATCATTGAGGTTGTCTTGTTAGGAAAAGGAGTTAGGAGACAAAGTAACGGTGTTCCTACATGAAGTTAGTGAGTCTTTCTTAGATTAGAGTTGAATAGCGTCCTAGCTCATTCAGCAACAGAGATAATCACGATCTTAGCTCTTTTAGCTAGAAATGCATGGAAAACTGTGTGCTTCTTATAATTGAGGTTGTCTTGTTAGGAAAATGAGTTAGGAGTCAAAATTACGGTGTTTCTACATTAAGTAAGTGTGTATCTTTTAGATCGGAGTTGAATATCCCCCTAGCTCATTCAGCAACAGAGATAATCACGATCTTAGCTCTTTTAGCTAGAAATGCATGGAAAACAGTGTGCGTCTTATCATTGAGGTTGTCTTGTTAGGAAAATGAGTTAGGAGACAAAGTAACGGTGTTCCTACATGAAGTTAGTGAGTCTCTCTTAGATTAGAGTTGAATAGCGTCCTTGCTCATTCAGCAACTAAGATAATCACGATCTTAGCTCTTTTAGCAAGAAATGCTTGGAAAACAGTGTGCGTCTTATCATTGAGGTTGTCTTGTTAGGAAAATGAGTTAGGAGACAAGGTAACGGTGTTTCTACATGAAGTTAGTGAGTCTCTCTTAGATTAGAGTTGCATAGCGTCCTAGCTCATTCAGCAACAGAGATAATCACGATCTTAGCTCTTTTAGCAAGAAATGCATGGAATACAGGGTGCGTCTTATCATTGAGGTTGTCTTGTTAGGAAAATGAGTTAGGAGACAAAGTAACGGTGTTCCTACATGAAGTTAGTGAGTCTCTCTTAGATTAGAGTTGAATAGCGTCCTTGCTCATTCAGCAACTAAGATAATCACGATCTTAGCTCTTTTAGCAAGAAATGCTTGGAAAACAGTGTGCGTCTTATCATTGAGGTTGTCTTGTTAGGAAAATGAGTTTGGAGACAAAGTAACGGTGTTCCTACATGAAGTTAGTGAGTCTCTCTTAGATTAGAGTTGAATAGCGTCCGAGATCATACAGCAACAGAGACAATCACGATCTTAGCTCTTTTAGCAAGAAATGCATGGAATATAGTGTGCGTCTTATCATTGAGGTTGTCTTGTTAGGAAAATGAGTTAGGAGACAAAATAACGGTGTTTCTACATTAAGTAAGTGTGTCTCTTTTAGATCGGAGTTGAATATCCCCCTAGCTCATTCAGCAACAGAGATAATCACGATCTTAGCTCTTTTAGCTAGAAATGCATGGGAAACAGTGTGCGTCTTATCATTGAGGTTGTCTTGTTAGGAAAAGGAGTTAGGAGACAAAGTAACGGTGTTCCTACATGAAGTTAGTGAGTCTTTCTTAGATTAGAGTTGAATAGCGTCCTAGCTCATTCAGCAACAGAGATAATCACGATCTTAGCTCTTTTAGCTAGAAATGCATGGAAAACTGTGTGCTTCTTATAATTGAGGTTGTCTTGTTAGGAAAATGAGTTAGGAGTCAAAATTACGGTGTTTCTACATTAAGTAAGTGTGTATCTTTTAGATCGGAGTTGAATATCCCCCTAGCTCATTCAGCAACAGAGATAATCACGATCTTAGCTCTTTTAGCTAGAAATGCATGGAAAACAGTGTGCGTCTTATCATTGAGGTTGTCTTGTTAGGAAAATGAGTTAGGAGACAAAGTAACGGTGTTCCTACATGAAGTTAGTGAGTCTCTCTTAGATTAGAGTTGAATAGCGTCCTTGCTCATTCAGCAACTAAGATAATCACGATCTTAGCTCTTTTAGCAAGAAATGCTTGGAAAACAGTGTGCGTCTTATCATTGAGGTTGTCTTGTTAGGAAAATGAGTTAGGAGACAAGGTAACGGTGTTTCTACATGAAGTTAGTGAGTCTCTCTTAGATTAGAGTTGCATAGCGTCCTAGCTCATTCAGCAACAGAGATAATCACGATCTTAGCTCTTTTAGCAAGAAATGCATGGAATACAGGGTGCGTCTTATCATTGAGGTTGTCTTGTTAGGAAAATGAGTTAGGAGACAAAGTAACGGTGTTCCTACATGAAGTTAGTGAGTCTCTCTTAGATTAGAGTTGAATAGCGTCCTTGCTCATTCAGCAACTAAGATAATCACGATCTTAGCTCTTTTAGCAAGAAATGCTTGGAAAACAGTGTGCGTCTTATCATTGAGGTTGTCTTGTTAGGAAAATGAGTTTGGAGACAAAGTAACGGTGTTCCTACATGAAGTTAGTGAGTCTCTCTTAGATTAGAGTTGAATAGCGTCCGAGATCATACAGCAACAGAGACAATCACGATCTTAGCTCTTTTAGCAAGAAATGCATGGAATATAGTGTGCGTCTTATCATTGAGGTTGTCTTGTTAGGAAAATGAGTTAGGAGACAAAATAACGGTGTTTCTACATTAAGTAAGTGTGTCTCTTTTAGATCGGAGTTGAATTTCCCCCTAGCTCATTCAGCAACAGAGATAATCACGATCTTAGCTCTTTTAGCTAGAAATGCATGGGAAACAGTGTGCGTCTTATCATTGAGGTTGTCTTGTTAGGAAAAGGAGTTAGGAGACAAAGTAACGGTGTTCCTACATGAAGTTAGTGAGTCTTTCTTAGATTAGAGTTGAATAGCGTCCTAGCTCATTCAGCAACAGAGATAATCACGATCTTAGCTCTTTTAGCTAGAAATGCATGGAAAACTGTGTGCTTCTTATAATTGAGGTTGTCTTGTTAGGAAAATGAGTTAGGAGTCAAAATTACGGTGTTTCTACATTAAGTAAGTGTGTATCTTTTAGATCGGAGTTGAATATCCCCCTAGCTCATTCAGCAACAGAGATAATCACGATCTTAGCTCTTTTAGCTAGAAATGCATGGAAAACAGTGTGCGTCTTATCATTGAGGTTGTCTTGTTAGGAAAATGAGTTAGGAGACAAAGTAACGGTGTTCCTACATGAAGTTAGTGAGTCTCTCTTAGATTAGAGTTGAATAGCGTCCTTGCTCATTCAGCAACTAAGATAATCACGATCTTAGCTCTTTTAGCAAGAAATGCTTGGAAAACAGTGTGCGTCTTATCATTGAGGTTGTCTTGTTAGGAAAATGAGTTAGGAGACAAGGTAACGGTGTTTCTACATGAAGTTAGTGAGTCTCTCTTAGATTAGAGTTGCATAGCGTCCTAGCTCATTCAGCAACAGAGATAATCACGATCTTAGCTCTTTTAGCAAGAAATGCATGGAAAACAGTGTGCGTCTTATCATTGAGGTTGTCTTGTTAGGAAAATGAGTTTGGAGACAAAGTAACGGTGTTCCTACATGAAGTTAGTATGTCTCTCTTAGATTAGAGTTGAATAGCGTCCGAGATCATACAGCAACAGAGACAATCACGATCTTAGCTCTTTTAGCAAGAAATGCATGGAATATAGTGTGCGTCTTATCATTGAGGTTGTCTTGTTAGGAAAATGAGTTAGGAGACAAAATAACGGTGTTTCTACATTAAGTAAGTGTGTCTCTTTTAGATCGGAGTTGAATATCCCCCTAGCTCATTCAGCAACAGAGATAATCACGATCTTAGCTCTTTTAGCTAGAAATGCATGGGAAACAGTGTGCGTCTTATCATTGAGGTTGTCTTGTTAGGAAAAGGAGTTAGGAGACAAAGTAACGGTGTTCCTACATGAAGTTAGTGAGTCTTTCTTAGATTAGAGTTGAATAGCGTCCTAGCTCATTCAGCAACAGAGATAATCACGATCTTAGCTCTTTTAGCTAGAAATGCATGGAAAACTGTGTGCTTCTTATAATTGAGGTTGTCTTGTTAGGAAAATGAGTTAGGAGTCAAAATTACGGTGTTTCTACATTAAGTAAGTGTGTATCTTTTAGATCGGAGTTGAATATCCCCCTAGCTCATTCAGCAACAGAGATAATCACGATCTTAGCTCTTTTAGCTAGAAATGCATGGAAAACAGTGTGCGTCTTATCATTGAGGTTGTCTTGTTAGGAAAATGAGTTAGGAGACAAAGTAACGGTGTTCCTACATGAAGTTAGTGAGTCTCTCTTAGATTAGAGTTGAATAGCGTCCTTGCTCATTCAGCAACTAAGATAATCACGATCTTAGCTCTTTTAGCAAGAAATGCTTGGAAAACAGTGTGCGTCTTATCATTGAGGTTGTCTTGTTAGGAAAATGAGTTAGGAGACAAGGTAACGGTGTTTCTACATGAAGTTAGTGAGTCTCTCTTAGATTAGAGTTGCATAGCGTCCTAGCTCATTCAGCAACAGAGATAATCACGATCTTAGCTCTTTTAGCAAGAAATGCATGGAATACAGGGTGCGTCTTATCATTGAGGTTGTCTTGTTAGGAAAATGAGTTAGGAGACAAAGTAACGGTGTTCCTACATGAAGTTAGTGAGTCTCTCTTAGATTAGAGTTGAATAGCGTCCTTGCTCATTCAGCAACTAAGATAATCACGATCTTAGCTCTTTTAGCAAGAAATGCTTGGAAAACAGTGTGCGTCTTATCATTGAGGTTGTCTTGTTAGGAAAATGAGTTTGGAGACAAAGTAACGGTGTTCCTACATGAAGTTAGTGAGTCTCTCTTAGATTAGAGTTGAATAGCGTCCGAGATCATACAGCAACAGAGACAATCACGATCTTAGCTCTTTTAGCAAGAAATGCATGGAATATAGTGTGCGTCTTATCATTGAGGTTGTCTTGTTAGGAAAATGAGTTAGGAGACAAAATAACGGTGTTTCTACATTAAGTAAGTGTGTCTCTTTTAGATCGGAGTTGAATATCCCCCTAGCTCATTCAGCAACAGAGATAATCACGATCTTAGCTCTTTTAGCTAGAAATGCATGGGAAACAGTGTGCGTCTTATCATTGAGGTTGTCTTGTTAGGAAAAGGAGTTAGGAGACAAAGTAACGGTGTTCCTACATGAAGTTAGTGAGTCTTTCTTAGATTAGAGTTGAATAGCGTCCTAGCTCATTCAGCAACAGAGATAATCACGATCTTAGCTCTTTTAGCTAGAAATGCATGGAAAACTGTGTGCTTCTTATAATTGAGGTTGTCTTGTTAGGAAAATGAGTTAGGAGTCAAAATTACGGTGTTTCTACATTAAGTAAGTGTGTATCTTTTAGATCGGAGTTGAATATCCCCCTAGCTCATTCAGCAACAGAGATAATCACGATCTTAGCTCTTTTAGCTAGAAATGCATGGAAAACAGTGTGCGTCTTATCATTGAGGTTGTCTTGTTAGGAAAATGAGTTAGGAGACAAAGTAACGGTGTTCCTACATGAAGTTAGTGAGTCTCTCTTAGATTAGAGTTGAATAGCGTCCTTGCTCATTCAGCAACTAAGATAATCACGATCTTAGCTCTTTTAGCAAGAAATGCTTGGAAAACAGTGTGCGTCTTATCATTGAGGTTGTCTTGTTAGGAAAATGAGTTAGGAGACAAGGTAACGGTGTTTCTACATGAAGTTAGTGAGTCTCTCTTAGATTAGAGTTGCATAGCGTCCTAGCTCATTCAGCAACAGAGATAATCACGATCTTAGCTCTTTTAGCAAGAAATGCATGGAATACAGGGTGCGTCTTATCATTGAGGTTGTCTTGTTAGGAAAATGAGTTAGGAGACAAAGTAACGGTGTTCCTACATGAAGTTAGTGAGTCTCTCTTAGATTAGAGTTGAATAGCGTCCTTGCTCATTCAGCAACTAAGATAATCACGATCTTAGCTCTTTTAGCAAGAAATGCTTGGAAAACAGTGTGCGTCTTATCATTGAGGTTGTCTTGTTAGGAAAATGAGTTTGGAGACAAAGTAACGGTGTTCCTACATGAAGTTAGTGAGTCTCTCTTAGATTAGAGTTGAATAGCGTCCGAGATCATACAGCAACAGAGACAATCACGATCTTAGCTCTTTTAGCAAGAAATGCATGGAATATAGTGTGCGTCTTATCATTGAGGTTGTCTTGTTAGGAAAATGAGTTAGGAGACAAAATAACGGTGTTTCTACATTAAGTAAGTGTGTCTCTTTTAGATCGGAGTTGAATTTCCCCCTAGCTCATTCAGCAACAGAGATAATCACGATCTTAGCTCTTTTAGCTAGAAATGCATGGGAAACAGTGTGCGTCTTATCATTGAGGTTGTCTTGTTAGGAAAAGGAGTTAGGAGACAAAGTAACGGTGTTCCTACATGAAGTTAGTGAGTCTTTCTTAGATTAGAGTTGAATAGCGTCCTAGCTCATTCAGCAACAGAGATAATCACGATCTTAGCTCTTTTAGCTAGAAATGCATGGAAAACTGTGTGCTTCTTATAATTGAGGTTGTCTTGTTAGGAAAATGAGTTAGGAGTCAAAATTACGGTGTTTCTACATTAAGTAAGTGTGTCTCTTTTAGATCGGAGTTGAATATCCCCCTAGCTCATTCAGCAACAGAGATAATCACGATCTTAGCTCTTTTAGCTAGAAATGCATGGAAAACAGTGTGCGTCTTATCATTGAGGTTGTCTTGTTAGGAAAAGGAGTTAGGAGACAAAGTAACGGTGTTCCTACATGAAGTTAGTTAGTTTCTCTTAGATTAGAGTTGCATAGCGTCCTAGCTCATTCAGCAACAGAGATAATCACGATCTTAGCTCTTTTAGCAAGAAATGCTTGGAAAACAGTTTGCGTCTTATCATTGAGGTTGTCTTGTTAGGAAAATGAGTTAGGAAACAAAATAACGGTGTTCCTACATGAAAATAGTGAGTCTTTCTTAGATTAGAGTTCAATAGCGTCCTAGCTCATTTAGCAACAGAGATAATCACGATCTTAGCTCTTTTAGCTAGAAATGCATTGAAAACAGTGTGCGTCTTATCATTGAGGTTGTCTTGTTAGGAAAATGAGTTAGGAGACAAAGTAACGGTGTTCCTACATGAAGTTAGTGAGTCTCTCTTAGATTAGAGTTGAATAAAGTCCTAGCTCATTCAGCAACAGAGATAATCACGATCTTAGCTCTATTAGCAAGAAATGCATGAAATACAGTGTGCGTCTTATCATTGAGGTTGTCTTGTTAGGAAAATGAGTTAGGAGACAAAATAACGGTGTTTCTACATTAAGTAAGTGTGTCTCATTTAGATCGGAGTTGAATATCCCCCTAGCTCATTCAGCAACAGAGATAATCACGATCTTAGCTCTTTTAGCAAGAAATGCATGGAAAACAGTGTGCGTCTTATCATTGAGGTTGTCTTGTTAGGAAAATGAGTTAGGAGACAAAATAACGGTGTTTCTACATGAAGTTAGTGAGTCTCTCTTAGATTAGAGTTGAATAGCGTCCTAGCTCATTCAGCAACAGAGACAATCACGATCTTAGCTCTTTTAGCTAGAAATGCTTGGAAAACAGTGCGCGTCTTATCATTGAGGTTGTCTTGTTAGGAAAATGAGTTAGGAAACAAAATAACGGTGTTCCTACATGAAAATAGTGAGTCTCTCTTAGATTAGAGTTCAATAGCGTCCTAGCTCATTCAGCAACAGAGATAATCACGATCTTAGCTCTTTTAGCTAGAAATGCATGGAAAACAGTGTGCGTCTTATCATTGAGGTTGTCTTGTTAGGAAAATGAGTTAGGAGACAAAGTAACGGTGTTCCTACATGAAATTAGTGAGTCTCTCTTAGATTAGAGTTGCATAGCGTCCTAGCTCATTCAGCAACAGAGATCATCACGATCTTAGCTCTTTTAGCTAGAAATGCATTGAAAACAGTGTGCGTCTTATCATTGAGGTTGCCTTGTTAGGAAAATGAGTTAGGAGACAAAGTAACGGTGTTCCTACATGAAGTTAGTGAGTCTCTCTTAGATTAGAGTTGAATAGCGTCCTAGCTCATTCAGCAACAGAGATAATCACGATCTTAGCTCTTTTAGCTAGAAATGCTTGGAAAACAGTGTGCGTCTTATCATTGAGGTTGTCTTGTTAGGAAAATGAGTTAGGAGACAAAGTAACGGTGTTCCTACATGAAGTTAGTGAGTCTCTCTTAGATTAGAGCTGCATAGCGTCCTAGCTCATTCAGCAACAGAGATAATCACGATCTTAGCTCTTTTAGCAAGAAATGCATGGAAAACAGTGTGCGTCTTATCATTGAGGTTGTCTTTATAGGAAAATGAGTTAGGAGACAAAGTAACGGTGTTCCTACATGAAGTTAGTATGTCTCTCTTAGATTAGAGTTGAATAGCGTCCTTGCTCATTCAGCAACAGAGATAATCACAATCTTAGCTCTTTTAGTAAGAAATGCTTGGAAAACAGTGTGCGTCTTATCATTGAGGTTGTCTTGTTAGGAAAAGGAGTTAGGAGACAAAGTAACGGTGTTCCTACATGAAGTTAGTGAGTCTCTCTTAGATTAGAGTTGAATAGCGTCCTAGCTCATTCAGCAACAGAGACAATCACGATCTTAGCTCTTTTAGCAAGAAATGCATTGAAAACAGTGTGCGTCTTATCATTGAGGTTGTCTTGTTAGGAAAATGAGTTAGGAGACAAAATAACGGTGTTTCTACATTAAGTAAGTGTGTCTCTTTTACATCGGAGTAGAATATCCCCCTAGCTCATTCAGCAACAGAGATAATCACGATCTTAGCTCTTTTAGCTAGAAATGCATGGAAAACAGTGTGCGTCTTATCATTGAGGTTGTCTTGTTAGGAAAAGGAGTTAGGAGACAAAGTAACGGTGTTCCTACATGAAGTTAGTGAGTCTCTCTTAGATTAGAGTTGAATAGCGTCCTAGCTCATTCAGCAACAGAGATAATCACGATCTTAGCTCTTTTAGCTAGAAATGCATGGAAAACACTGTGCTTCTTATCATTGAGGTTGTCTTGTTAGGAAAATGAGTTAGGAGTCAAAATTACGTTGTTGCTACATTAAGTTAGTGTGTCTCTATTATATTAGAGTTGAATAGCGTCCTAGCTCATTCAGCAACAGAGACAATCACGACCTTAGCTCTTTTAGTAAGAAATGCTTGGAAAACAGTGTGCGTCTTATCATTGAGGTTGTCTTGTTAGGAAAAGGGGTTAGGAGACAAAGTAACGGTGTTCCTTCATGAAGTTAGTGAGTCTCTCTTAGATTAGAGTTGCATAGCGGTCCTAGCTCATTCAGCAACAGAGATAATCACGATCTTAGCTCTTTTAGCAAGAAATGCATGGAATACAGTGTGCGTCTTATCATTGAGGTTGTCTTGTTAGGAAAATGAGTTAGGAGACAAAGTAACGGTGTTCCTACATGAAGTTAGTGAGTCTCTCTTAGATTAGAGTTGAATAGCGTCCTTGCTCATTCAGCAACAGAGATAATCACGATCTTAGCTCTTTTAGCAAGTAATGCTTGGAAAACAGTGTGCGCCTTATCATTGAGGTTGTCTTGTTAGGAAAATGAGTTAGGAGACAAAATAACGGTGTTTCTACATTAAGTAAGTGTGTCTCTTTTAGATCGGAGTTGAATATCCCCCTAGCTCATTCAGCAACAGAGATAATCACGATCTTAGCGCTTTTAGCTAGAAATGCATTGAAAACAGTGTGCGTCTTATCATTGAGGTTGTCTTGTTAGGAAAATGAGTTAGGAGACAAAGTAATGGTGTTCCTACATGAAGTTAGTGAGTCTCTCTTAGATTAGAGTTGAATAGCGTCCTAGCTCATTCAGCAACAGAGATAATCACGATTTTAGCTCTTTTAGCTAGAAATGCTTGGAAAACAGTGTGCGTCTTATCATTGAGGTTGTCTTGTTAGGAAAATGAGTTAGGAAACAAAATAACGGTGTTCCTACATGAAAATAGTGAGTCTCTCTTAGATTAGAGTTGCATAGCGTCCTAGCTCATTCAGCAACAGAGATAATCACGATCTTAGCTCTTTTAGCAAGTAATGCTTGGAAAACAGTGTGCGCCTTATAATTGAGGTTGTCTTGTTAGGAAAATGAGTTAGGAGACAAAATAACGGTGTTTCTACATTAAGTAAGTGTGTCTCTTTTAGATCGGAGTTGAATATCCCCCTAGCTCATTCAGCAACAGAGATAATCACGATCTTAGCTCTTTTAGCTAGAAATGCATTGAAAACAGTGTGCGTCTTATCATTGAGGTTGTCTTGTTAGGAAAATGAGTTAGGAGACAAAGTAACGGTGTTCCTACATGAAGTTAGTGAGTCTCTCTTAGATTAGAGTTGAATAGCGTCCTAGCTCATTCAACAACAGAGATAATCACGATCTTAGCTCTTTTAGCTAGAAATGCTTGGAAAACAGTGTGCGTCTTATCATTGAGTTTGTCTTGTTAGGAAAATGAGTTAGGAAACAAAATAACGGTGTTCCTACATGAAAATAGTGAGTCTCTCTTAGATTAGAGTTCAATAGCGTCCTAGCTCATTCAGCAACAGAGATAATCACGATCTTAGCTCTTTTAGCTAGAAATGCATGGAAAACAGTGTGCGTCTTATCATTGAGGTTGTCTTGTTAGGAAAAGGAGTTAGGAGACAAAGTAACGGTGTTCCTACATGAAGTTAGTGAGTCTCTCTTAGATTAGAGTTGCATAGCGTCCTAGCTCATTCAGCAACAGAGATAATCACGATCTTAGCTCTTTTAGCAAGAAATGCATGGAATACAGTGTGCGTCTTATCATTGAGGTTGTCTTTATAGGAAAATGAGTTAGGAGACAAAGTAACGGTGTTCCTACATGAAGTTAGTATGTCTCTCTTAGATTAGAGTTGAATAGCGTCCTTGCTCATTCAGCAACAGAGATAATCACGATCTTAGCTCTTTTAGTAAGAAATGCTTGGAAAACAGTGTGCGTCTTATCATTGAGGTTGTCTTGTTAGGAAAAGGAGTTAGGAGACAAAGTAACGGTGTTCCTACATGAAGTTAGTGAGTCTCTCTTAGATTAGAGTTGAATAGCGTCCTAGCTCACTCAGCAACAGAGACAATCACGATCTTAGCTCTTTTAGCAAGAAATGCATTGAAAACAGTGTGCGTCTTATCATTGAGGTTGTCTTGTTAGGAAAATGAGTTAGGAGACAAAATAACGGTGTTTCTACATTAAGTAAGTGTGTCTCTTTTAGATCGGAGTTGAATATCCCCCTAGCTCATTCAGCAACAGAGATAATCACGATCTTAGCTCTTTTAGCTAGAAATGCATGGAAAACAGTGTGCGTCTTATCATTGAGGTTGTCTTGTTAGGAAAATGAGTTAGGAGACAAAGTAACGGTGTTCCTACATGAAGTTAGTGAGTCTCTCTTAGATTAGAGTTGCATAGCGTCCTAGCTCATTCAGCAACAGAGATAATCACGATCTTAGCTCTATTAGCAAGAAATGCATGGAATACAGTGTGCGTCTTATCATTGAGGTTGTCTTGTTAGGAAAATGAGTTAGGAGACAAAATAACGGTGTTTCTACATGAAGTTAGTGAGTCTGTCTTAGATTAGAGTTGAATAGCGTCCTAGCTCATTCAGCAACAGAGACAATCACGATCTTAACTCTTTTAGCAAGAAATGCATGGAAAACAGTGTGCGTCTTATCATTGAGGTTGTCTTGTTAGGAAAAGGAGTTAGGAGACAAAGTAACGGTGTTCCTACATGAACTTAGTGAGTCTCTCTTAGATTAGAGTTGAATAGCGTCCTAGCTCATTCAGCAACAGAGATAATCACGATTTTAGCTCTTTTAGCAAGTAATGCTTGGAAAACAGTGTGCGCCTTATCATTGAGGTTGTCTTGTTAGGAAAATGAGTTAGGAGACAAAATAACGGTGTTTCTACATTAAGTAAGTGTGTCTCTTTTAGATCGGAGTTGAATATCCCCCTAGCTCATTCAGCAACAGAGATAATCACGATCTTAGCTCTTTTAGCTAGAAATGCATGGAAAACAGTGTGCGTCTTATCATTGAGGTTGTCTTGTTAGGAAAATGAGTTAGGAGACAAAGTAACGGTGTTCCTACATGAAGTTAGTGAGTCTCTCTTAGATTAGAGTTGCATAGCGTCCTAGCTCATTCAGCAACAGAGATAATCACGATCTTAGCTCTATTAGCAAGAAATGCATGGAATACAGTGTGCGTCTTATCATTGAGGTTGTCTTGTTAGGAAAATGAGTTAGGAGACAAAATAACGGTGTTTCTACATGAAGTTAGTGAGTCTGTCTTAGATTAGAGTTGAATAGCGTCCTAGCTCATTCAGCAACAGAGACAATCACGATCTTAACTCTTTTAGCAAGAAATGCATGGAAAACAGTGTGCGTCTTATCATTGAGGTTGTCTTGTTAGGAAAAGGAGTTAGGAGACAAAGTAACGGTGTTCCTACATGAACTTAGTGAGTCTCTCTTAGATTAGAGTTGAATAGCGTCCTAGCTCATTCAGCAACAGAGATAATCACGATTTTAGCTCTTTTAGCAAGTAATGCTTGGAAAACAGTGTGCGCCTTATCATTGAGGTTGTCTTGTTAGGAAAATGAGTTAGGAGACAAAATAACGGTGTTCCTACATGAAAATAGTGAGTCTCTCTTAGATTAGAGTTCAATAGCGTCCTAGCTCATTCAGCAACAGAGACAATCACGATCTTAGCTCTTTTATCAAGAAATGCTTTGAAAACAGTGTGCGTCTTATCATTGAGGTTGTCTTGTTAGGAAAATGAGTTAGGAGACAAAATAACGGTGTTTCTACATTAAGTAAGTGTGTCTCTTTTAGATCGGAGTTGAATATCCCCCTAGCTCATTCAGCAACAGAGATAATCACGATCTTAGCTCTTTTAGCTAGAAATGCATGGAAAACAGTGTGCGTCTTATCATTGAGGTTGTCTTGTTAGGAAAATGAGTTAGGAGACAAAGTATCGGTGTTCCTACATGAAGTTAGTGAGTCTCTCTTAGATTAGAGTTGAATAGCGTCCTAGCTCATTCAGCAACAGAGACAATCACGATCTTAACTCTTTTAGCAAGAAATGCATGGAAAACAGTGTGCGTCTTATCATTGAGGTTGTCTTGTTAGGAAAAGGAGTTAGGAGACAAAGTAACGGTGTTCCTACATGAAGTTAGTGAGTCTCTCTTAGATTA
Organism: Engystomops pustulosus; assembly: GCF_040894005.1. Taxonomy (NCBI): domain Eukaryota; kingdom Metazoa; phylum Chordata; class Amphibia; order Anura; family Leptodactylidae; genus Engystomops; species Engystomops pustulosus. Next base: position 55,686,383 of record NC_092418.1, on the reverse strand, counting down.
GAGTTGAATAGCGTCCTAGCTCATTCAGCAACAGAGATAATCACGATTTTAGCTCTTTTAGCAAGTAATGCTTGGAAAACAGTGTGCGCCTTATCATTGAGGTTGTCTTGTTAGGAAAATGAGTTAGGAGACAAAATAACGGTGTTCCTACATGAAAATAGTGAGTCTCTCTTAGATTAGAGTTCAATAGCGTCCTAGCTCATTCAGCAACAGAGACAATCACGATCTTAGCTCTTTTATCAAGAAATGCTTTGAAAACAGTGTGCGTCTTATCATTGAGGTTGTCTTGTTAGGAAAATGAGTTAGGAGACAAAGTAACGGTGTTCCTACATGAAGTTAGTTAGTCTCTCTTAGATTAGAGTTGAATAGCGTCCTAGCTCATTCAGGAACAGAGATAATCACGATGTTAGCTCTTTTAGCAAGAAATGCTTGGAAAACAGTGTGCGTCTTATCATTGAGGTTGTCTTGTTAGGAAAATGAGTTAGGAGACAAAATTACGGTGTTTCTACATGAAAATAGTGAGTCTCTCTTAGATTAGAGTTCAATAGCGTCCTTGCTCATTCAGCAACAGAGATAATCACGATCTTAGCTCTTTTAGCTAGAAATGCATTGAAAACAGTGTGCGTCTTATCATTGAGGTTGTCTTGTTAGGAAAATGAGTTAGGAGACAAAATAACGGTGTTTCTACATTAAGTAAGTGTGTCTCTTTTAGATCGGAGTTGAATATACCCCTAGCTCATTCAGCAACAGAGATAATCACGATCTTAGCTCTTTTAGCTAGAAATGCATGAAAAACAGTGTGCGTCTTATCATTGAGGTTGTCTTGTTAGGAAAAGGAGTTCGGAGACAAAGTAACGGTGTTCCTACATGAAGTTAGTTAGTTTCTCTTAGATTAGAGTTGCATAGCGTCCTAGCTCATTCAGCAACAGAGATAATCACGATCTTAGCTCTTTTAGCTAGAAATGCATGGAAAACAGTGTGCGTCTTATCATTGAGGTTGTCTTGTTAGGAAAAGGAGTTAGGAGACAAAGTAACGGTGTTCCTACATGAAGTTAGTGAGTCTCTCTTAGATTAGAGTTGAATAGCGTCCTAGCTCATTCAGCAACAGAGATAATCACGATCTTAGCTCTTTTAGCTAGAAATGCATTGAAAACAGTGTGCTTCTTATCATTGAGGTTGTCTTGTTAGGAAAATGAGTTAGGAGTCAAAATTACGGTGTTGCTACATTAAGTTAGTGTGTCTCTATTATATTAGAGTTGAATAGCGTCCTAGCTCATTCAGCAACAGAGACAATCACGACCTTAGCTCTTTTAGTAAGAAATGCTTGGAAAACAGTGTGCGTCTTATCATTGAGGTTGTCTTGTTAGGAAAAGGGGTTAGGAGACAAAGTAACGGTGTTCCTACATGAAGTTAGTGAGTCTATCTTAGATTAGAGTTGCATAGCGGTCCTAGCTCATTCAGCAACAGAGATAATCACGATCTTAGCTCTTTTAGCAAGAAATGCATGGAATACAGTGTGCGTCTTATCATTGAGGTTGTCTTGTTAGGAAAATGAGTTAGGAGACAAAGTAACGGTGTTCCTACATGAAGTTAGTGAGTCTCTCTTAGATTAGAGTTGAATAGCGTCCTTGCTCATTCAGCAACAGAGATAATCACGATCTTAGCTCTTTTAGCAAGTAATGCTTGGAAAACAGTGTGCGCCTTATCATTGAGGTTGTCTTGTTAGGAAAATGAGTTAGGAGACAAAATAACGGTGTTTCTACATTAAGTAAGTGTGTCTCTTTTAGATCGGAGTTGAATATCCCCCTAGCTCATTCAGCAACAGAGATAATCACGATCTTAGCTCTTTTAGCTAGAAATGCATTGAAAACAGTGTGCGTCTTATCATTGAGGTTGTCTTGTTAGGAAAAGGAGTTAGGAGACAAAGTAACGGTGTTCCTACATGAAGTTAGTGAGTCTCTCTTAGATTAGAGTTGAATAGCGTCCTAGCTCATTCAGCAACAGAGATAATCACGATCTTAGCTCTTTTAGCTAGAAATGCATGGAAAACAGTGTGCGTCTTATCATTGAGGTTGTCTTGTTAGGAAAATGAGTTAGGAGACAAAATAACGGTGTTTCTACATTAAGTAAGTGTGTCTCTTTTAGATCGGAGTTGAATATCCCCCTAGCTCATTCAGCAACAGAGATAATCACGATCTTAGCTCTTTTAGCTAGAAATGCATGGAAAACAGTGTGCGTCTTATCATTGAGGTTGTCTTGTTAGGAAAATGAGTTAGGAGACAAAGTAACGGTGTTCCTACATGAAGTTAGTGAGTCTCTCTTAGATTAGAGTTGCATAGCGTCCTAGCTCATTCAGCAACAGAGATCATCACGATCTTAGCTCTTTTAGCTAGAAATGCTTGGAAAACAGTGCGAGTCTTATCATTGAGGTTGTCTTGTTAGGAAAATGAGTTAGGAAACAAAATAACGGTGTTCCTACATGAAAATAGTGAGTCTCTCTTAGATTAGAGTTCAATAGCGTCCTAGCTCATTCAGCAACAGAGATAATCACGATCTTAGCTCTTTTAGCTAGAAATGCATGAAAAACAGTGTGCGTCTTATCATTGAGGTTGTCTTGTTAGGAAAATGAGTTAGGAGACAAAGTAACGGTGTTCCTACATGAAGTTAGTATGTCTCTCTTAGATTAGAGTTGAATAGCGTCCTTGCTCATTCAGCAACAGAGATAATCACAATCTTAGCTCTTTTAGTAAGAAATGCTTGGAAAACATTGTGCGTCTTATCATTGAGGTTGTCTTGTTAGGAAAAGGAGTTAGGAGACAAAGTAACGGTGTTCCTACATGAAGTTAGTGAGTCTCTCTTAGATTAGAGTTGCATAGCGTCCTAGCTCATTCAGCAACAGAGATCATCACGATCTTAGCTCTTTTAGCTAGAAATGCATTGAAAACAGTGTGCGTCTTATCATTGAGGTTGTCTTGTTAGGAAAATGAGTTAGGAGACAAAGTAACGGTGTTCCTACATGAAGTTAGTGAGTCTCTCTTAGATTAGAGTTGAATAGCGTCCTAGCTCATTCAGCAACAGAGATAATCACGATCTTAGCTCTTTTAGCTAGAAATGCTTGGAAAACAGTGTGCGTCTTATCATTGAGGTTGTCTTGTTAGGAAAATGAGTTAGGAGACAAAGTAACGGTGTTCCTACATGAAGTTAGTGAGTCTCTCTTAGATTAGAGTTGAATAGCGTCCTTGCTCATTCAGCAACAGAGATAATCACAATCTTAGCTCTTTTAGTAAGAAATGCTTGGAAAACATTGTGCGTCTTATCATTGAGGTTGTCTTGTTAGGAAAAGGAGTTAGGAGACAAAGTAACGGTGTTCCTACATGAAGTTAGTGAGTCTCTCTTAGATTAGAGTTGCATAGCGTCCTAGCTCATTCAGCAACAGAGATCATCACGATCTTAGCTCTTTTAGCTAGAAATGCATTGAAAACAGTGTGCGTCTTATCATTGAGGTTGTCTTGTTAGGAAAATGAGTTAGGAGACAAAGTAACGGTGTTCCTACATGAAGTTAGTGAGTCTCTCTTAGATTAGAGTTGAATAGCGTCCTAGCTCATTCAGCAACAGAGATAATCACGATCTTAGCTCTTTTAGCTAGAAATGCTTGGAAAACAGTGTGCGTCTTATCATTGAGGTTGTCTTGTTAGGAAAATGAGTTAGGAGACAAAGTAACGGTGTTCCTACATGAAGTTAGTGAGTCTCTCTTAGATTAGAGTTGAATAGCGTCCTTGCTCATTCAGCAACAGAGATAATCACGATCTTAGCTCTTTTAGCTAGAAATGCTTGGAAAACAGTGCGCGTCTTATCATTGAGGTTGTCTTGTTAGGAAAATGAGTTAGGAAACAAAATAACGGTGTTCCTACATGAAAATAGTGAGTCTCTCTTAGATTAGAGTTCAATAGCGTCCTAGCTCATTCAGCAACAGAGATAATCACGATCTTAGCTCTTTTAGCTAGAAATGCATGGAAAACAGTGTGCGTCTTATCATTGAGGTTGTCTTGTTAGGAAAAGGAGTTAGGAGACAAAGTAACGGTGTTCCTACATGAAGTTAGTGAGTCTATCTTAGATTAGAGTTGCATAGCGTCCTAGCTCATTCAGCAACAGAGATAATTACGATCTTAGCTCTTTTAGCAAGAAATGCATGGAATACAGTGTGCGTCTTATCATTAAGGTTGTCTTTATAGGAAAATGAGTTAGGAGACAAAGTAACGGTGTTCCTACATGAAGTTAGTATGTCTCTCTTAGATTAGAGTTGAATAGCGTCCTTGCTCATTCAGCAACAGAGATAATCACAATCTTAGCTCTTTTAGTAAGAAATGCTTGGAAAACAGTGTGCGTCTTATCATTGAGGTTGTCTTGTTAGGAAAAGGAGTTAGGAGACAAAGTAACGGTGTTCCTACATGAAGTTAGTGAGTCTCTCTTAGATTAGAGTTGAATAGCGTCCTAGCTCATTCAGCAACAGAGACAATCACGATCTTAGCTCTTTTAGCAAGAAATGCATTGAAAACAGTGTGCGTCTTATCATTGAGGTTGTCTTGTTAGGAAAATGAGTTAGGAGACAAAATAACGGTGTTTCTACATTAAGTAAGTGTGTCTCTTTTAGATCGGAGTAGAATATCCCCCTAGCTCATTCAGCAACAGAGATAATCACGATCTTAGCTATTTTAGCTAGAAATGCATGGAAAACAGTGTGCGTCTTATCATTGAGGTTGTCTTGTTAGGAAAAGGAGTTAGGAGACAAAGTAACGGTGTTCCTACATAAAGTTAGTGAGTCTCTCTTAGATTAGAGTTGAATAGCGTCCTAGCTCATTCAGCAACAGAGATAATCACGATCTTAGCTCTTTTAGCTAGAAATGCATGGAAAACAGTGTGCTTCTTATCATTGAGGTTGTCTTGTTAGGAAAATGAGTTAGGAGTCAAAATTACGTTGTTGCTACATTAAGTTAGTGTGTCTCTATTATATTAGAGTTGAATAGCGTCCTAGCTCATTCAGCAACAGAGACAATCACGATCTTAGCTCTTTTAGCAAGTAATGCTTGGAAAACAGTGTGCGCCTTATCATTGAGGTTGTCTTGTTAGGAAAATGAGTTAGGAGACAAAATAACGGTGTTTCTACATTAAGTAAGTGTGTCTCTTTTAGATCGGAGTTGAATATCCCCCTAGCTCATTCAGCAACAGAGATAATCACGATCTTAGCTCTTTTAGCTAGAAATGCATTGAAAACAGTGTGCGTCTTATCATTGAGGTTGTCTTGTTAGGAAAATGAGTTAGGAGACAAAGTAACGGTGTTCCTACATGAAGTTAGTGAGTCTCTCTTAGATTAGAGTTGAATAGCGTCCTAGCTCATTCAGCAACAGAGATAATCACGATCTTAGCTCTTTTAGCTAGAAATGCATGGAAAACAGTGTGCGTCTTATCATTGAGGTTGTCTTGTTAGGAAAATGAGTTAGGAGACAAAGTAACGGTGTTCCTACATGAAGTTAGTGAGACTCTCTTAGATTAGAGTTGAATAGCGTCCTTGCTCATTCAGCAACTAAGATAATCACGATCTTAGCTCTTTTAGCAAGAAATGCTTGGAAAACAGTGTGCGTCTTATCATTGAGTTTGTCTTGTTAGGAAAATGAGTTAGGAGACAAAATAACGGTGTTTCTACATTAAGTAAGTGTGTATCTTTTAGTAGTAGAAAATAAAGTTTGTGCGGCTCACCTGGTTCAATGTAGATGGTTGCTTGTAAAAGCCTGGAAATGAAAATTTTCACGTGTATTTGACACGCTGGGAGTGCAAACCGCGTTGCCTGCTAGGATTGCAGGTGTGGAGTAGAAACAATGAACAGAAGAGATCGCGGCACTTCCGAATAAAACTTGGGTCTTTATTTGATAGTAGAGTTAAAACATGGTAGATGAAACAGACATATCGCCTACGCGTTTCGAGCTGTTGTAGCTCTTAGTCATGGCTAACATATGTTGAATCAGGTAAAACTTTTAAAGGAAACTTCCACCAATAGGGTTTAGGGGCGTTAATTGGTCATGTGGTGTGTCACGTCAGAAAGAAAGCGGCACGTCATAGGAGGGCGTGTGTGTGTATCACGGGACCGACTCGCCTCAAAGGGCGTATTACGGTCACGTGGTAGCCGCGTCATAGAAGGCGTGTTTACACCACATGATCAGCTTGGGAAGGGGCGCTGCCCGGTCATGTGATATATACCAACTTCGGAAAAGATATCTATACAACAGTGTAAGTTAAACAGATATACTGTACAGTATTGCATCAAAAATTCAAGACCGGTAACACCACTTTGAAACCCTTAAGGGGGATTTGTTATTAACAACCATATTTCAAAAGATATCACTAACACAAAAGACATATAAGGTAACTCTAAATTGAATGAGATATAAAGGCAAAAAGAGATTACGCTCTGTGTAAAGAAGAAAAGGATAGACCACGGAAACTCTCAACAAGTGTGCAAACATGTTAAATTTAGAGTGACACATTCCTTGTGATATAATCAATAGAAATGTGTAAGGTCTGTCCTGTAGTTCAAACCCTGAGGGAACCTGCTGCCCAGTTTGAAGATCCATAGGGCTTCCCTTTGTAATAGAATTTTTCTTTTATTACCTCCTCTTTTTGGGGAAAATATTTTTTCTATGCCATAAAAGCGTAGTGAGGAAGTTACTCCTGCATGTACACTGGCAAAGTGTTTAGAAGCTCCGGACATATTTGTCTGTATTGGTTTCGTACTGTCCCTCAAATGCTCAGCTATTCTTGTTTTGAGTTTGCGTGAAGTCGATCCTATGTAAAGTAAATTGCATGTAGTACACTCAATCACATATACAACAAACTTTGAATCACAGTTGATAAATGATTTTATGTAAAATTTCTCCAATGTATTACATGATAAAAAATGATCTGTACGTTTAGTGTACACACAAACATTACAGCGGTTCGTGCCGCAGCGGTGGAAACCTGTGGTATTGAGCCAACTGCTCTCTTTAGATTGGTGGCTTGAAAATAAACTGGGTGAAAGGATGGAACCCAAGGTCGATCCTTTTTTCGACACAAAGTTACATCCTTCTTTCAGAATCTCATTAAGTTTATCATCCTGATAAAGAATTGGGAGATTTCTTTTGAGGATGTTGGTAATTTGTTTATAATTTACACTATATTTAGTGGAAAAGGTGACTTTGGATCTATTGTAGTTTTTAGAATCCTTCTTTTTATGAAGGAGATCAGTTCGGTTTTTATTGTTCCCTATCTGGAAACCCCTTTTAATCATCCATCCTGGATATTCCCGGGCCGCCAATCTCTGACTCAACATTTTGGCTTGAGATGTAAAATCTATTTGTTCTGTACACGCTCTTTTTAGTCTTGTAAACTCCCCAGTAGGGATTGACTTAATGGTATGTAGTGGATGGCTACTGGATGCATTGAGTAGTGCGTTACCGGCTGTGGGTTTCCTATACAGTGTAGTTATGACCCTTCCCTCAAAGGGGCAACCCTTTAGTGTAATATCCAAAAATGGGATCTCGATTGGATTAGTATCAAAGGTGAAAGTAAGGTTTACATTGTTGTGGTTCAGGTAGGAAACAAAGTCTGGCACGGACGGCACACCTCCCGACCACACCATCAGTATGTCGTCGATGTACCGCCCGTACCAGACAATGCTCCCCCTGAACGGGTTATGATCAGAGTATATAAATTCCTCCTCCCACCACGACATAAAGAGATTTGCTAAAGAGGGCGAAAAACGGGCCCCCATAGGTGATCCTCTAATTTGGAGGAAAAAGGTTTCATCAAACATGAAGCAGTTGTGGGAGAGGAGGAATTTAGTAGCATCAATGATAAATTCGCATAGTTCAACAGTATAAGGACTGAATTTGTAGAGGAAATGTGCCAGGGCTGTAACGGCTAGATCATGGGGGATGGAACTATAAAGGGCATTTACATCACATGTGACCCATATAAAATCATTTTTCCAGGTGAAGTTTTCAAAGGATTTCAAGACCTCCTTGGTGTCCTTAAGGTGACCTGGAAGTGTTGTAACCAACGGTTGGAGTAGAGTGTCCACCCACTCACACAATCTTTCATTAAGGGATCCTATCCCAGATATAATGGGTCTAAGAGGGGGAGGGAAGACTTCTTTGTGTATCTTCGGTAACCCATGAAAAATGGGAATGACTGGGTCCGAAGGACACAAATAATTTAAATGTTTGTCTGAAATAATGCCTAGGTCAATACCCTCTTGTATGATACTTTTTAATTGATTAGAGAAAATGGATGTAGGGTCATTTTTCAGTTTCCTATATGTAAATGTGTCGTCAAGGATATTTATAGCCAGAGCCCTATATAGGTCTTTGTCCATGGCGACAACCTTGCCCCCTTTATCGGCCATTCTAATCAATATGTTGTCGTTAGACTTCAAAAAATGTAAGGCCCGTTTGAGTTTGGGGGTCAAGTTGTCGTCATGGTGTACCTCTTGAGAATGGTGTAGCTGTAGAAGATCTCGTTCTACTGCGGATTGGAAATGATCCATAGCAGGAACTCTGGAATTGACAGGGTAAAAATCAGGATTTGGGACATGTAGAGGGATTGTGTGTGTATTTCTGTCTGTGTCGGTTCTAGTAACCATGCTATTCAAATTTAATAACACACATTGATCGGAAAACTCTAGACCATTTGTTGGGTTGCGAACTGATTCTAAGTCTTTGGATTTATTCATACACTAAAGGATTAACTCTAAACTGTGGAACTAAAAAGCAATTTTGTACTCACAGCTGCTTCCTCATGGAGGCGGGCAATAATGAAGCCGCCGGAGTGGCACTGGCGGACAATCAAACAGCCCGTTTTACAGAGGAAATCCTCAGTGAACGAAACCGCAAATTGGCAGAAGTGTTCAATATAAATCCTGATTGTGTTACCAAGGATTTGGACATTAAAAACAGGTTTTTTCAATTGGAGAAACTCCTGTTACAAGAATTAAAAACTTGGTGGGATCATAATTCCTTAAGTTCCTATCTCCAAAGGGATATGATACCAAGAGGATTGCGAATTAGGAAAAGGCCCACCACAATATATAACGAGGAGTTCTTACAAAAATGGGACAAAACATTATCTGATTGTTCACTCTCGTTAATGAAATTAATAATACAGGAGGAAACATCCAAATTGGAAATGCTGAGGAATGAAATTACTGTAATGGAAAACTCAATGGAAGCCTTTGTGGATACCAATGATTACCAACTCCAACAAAATGCTATGCAGAATAGAATCACTCAAACAGAAACATCAATAGTGGAAACCAAGAAGAAAAAATTCTTAAGAGATTCAGAGGATTATTCCTCAGGACATATTTATACCAAAAGATTAACGGTGTCCACCACACCACGTTCCATCTTAAAAAAGAAAAATAAAAGGAGAAATAAACGAAGAGGAGATCCGGCAAGAGTTTCATTCAGCTCTACAGATGCGGATTCAGACATTTCTACATTTGATTCGGACAAATCTTGTACATCAATAACATCTAGCAGTCTGAATAAGGTGCCAAAAAACGGAAACGCAGAGCAGGAAAAAAGCATAGACGGTACCGCTTCAACCAAGAAGGATTACCCTACACGCAGCAAAAAGAAGGGACAGGACTAACATCAGATACCAGTAGTTTCCTTAATTTGTCTGCCTGTGTATTTTCGCCAGATCAGATTAAGCTGCTAGAAAGAGGTCTTAATTTTGTCCCCAGTAGAAAATTTGATTTATTCCACACAATTTTAGATGTGAACAGATTTGTGCGATCTTTGACAATTAAACGTCATTTTTTTGATTGTAATGAAGGTTTTGAGAATAACATAACGGAGGTTCAAACTAATATCACCAACGATTATAATGGTCTAGAGTTTTCCGATCAATGTGTGTTATTAAATTTGAATAGCATGGTTACTAGAACCGACACAGACAGAAATACACACACAATCCCTCTACATGTCCCAAATCCTGATTTTTACCCTGTCAATTCCAGAGTTCCTGCTATGGATCATTTCCAATCCGCAGTAGAACGAGATCTTCTACAGCTACACCATTCTCAAGAGGTACACCATGACGACAACTTGACCCCCAAACTCAAACGGGCCTTACATTTTTTGAAGTCTAACGACAACATATTGATTAGAATGGCCGATAAAGGGGGCAAGGTTGTCGCCATGGACAAAGACCTATATAGGGCTCTGGCTATAAATATCCTTGACGACACATTTACATATAGGAAACTGAAAAATGACCCTACATCCATTTTCTCTAATCAATTAAAAAGTATCATACAAGAGGGTATTGACCTAGGCATTATTTCAGACAAACATTTAAATTATTTGTGTCCTTCGGACCCAGTCATTCCCATTTTTCATGGGTTACCGAAGATACACAAAGAAGTCTTCCCTCCCCCTCTTAGACCCATTATATCTGGGATAGGATCCCTTAATGAAAGATTGTGTGAGTGGGTGGACACTCTACTCCAACCGTTGGTTACAACACTTCCAGGTCACCTTAAGGACACCAAGGAGGTCTTGAAATCCTTTGAAAACTTCACCTGGAAAAATGATTTTATATAGGTCACATGTGATGTAAATGCCCTTTATAGTTCCATCCCCAATGATCTAGCCGTTACAGCCCTGGCACATTTCCTCTACAAATTCAGTCCTTATACTGTTGAACTATGCGAATTTATCATTGATGCTACTAAATTCCTCCTCTCCCACAATGAAGTTAGTGAGTCTCTCTTAGATTAGAGTTGCATAGCGTCCTAGCTCATTCAGCAACAGAGATAATCACGATCTTAGCTCTTTTAGCAAGAAATGCATGGAATACAGGGTGCGTCTTATCATTGAGGTTGTCTTGTTAGGAAAATGAGTTAGGAGACAAAGTAACGGTGTTCCTACATGAAGTTAGTGAGTCTCTCTTAGATTAGAGTTGAATAGCGTCCTTGCTCATTCAGCAACTAAGATAATCACGATCTTAGCTCTTTTAGCAAGAAATGCTTGGAAAACAGTGTGCGTCTTATCATTGAGGTTGTCTTGTTAGGAAAATGAGTTTGGAGACAAAGTAACGGTGTTCCTACATGAAGTTAGTGAGTCTCTCTTAGATTAGAGTTGAATAGCGTCCGAGATCATACAGCAACAGAGACAATCACGATCTTAGCTCTTTTAGCAAGAAATGCATGGAATATAGTGTGCGTCTTATCATTGAGGTTGTCTTGTTAGGAAAATGAGTTAGGAGACAAAATAACGGTGTTTCTACATTAAGTAAGTGTGTCTCTTTTAGATCGGAGTTGAATATCCCCCTAGCTCATTCAGCAACAGAGATAATCACGATCTTAGCTCTTTTAGCTAGAAATGCACGGGAAACAGTGTGCGTCTTATCATTGAGGTTGTCTTGTTAGGAAAAGGAGTTAGGAGACAAAGTAACGGTGTTCCTACATGAAGTTAGTGAGTGTTTCTTAGATTAGAGTTGAATAGCGTCCTAGCTCATTCAGCAACAGAGATAATCACGATCTTAGCTCTTTTAGCTAGAAATGCATGGAAAACTGTGTGCTTCTTATAATTGAGGTTGTCTTGTTAGGAAAATGAGTTAGGAGTCAAAATTACGGTGTTTCTACATTAAGTAAGTGTGTATCTTTTAGATCGGAGTTGAATATCCCCCTAGCTCATTCAGCAACAGAGATAATCACGATCTTAGCTCTTTTAGCTAGAAATGCATGGAAAACAGTGTGCGTCTTATCATTGAGGTTGTCTTGTTAGGAAAATGAGTTAGGAGACAAAGTAACGGTGTTGCTACATGAAGTTAATGAGTCTCTCTTAGATTAGAGTTGAATAGCGTCCTTGCTCATTCAGCAACTAAGATAATCACGATCTTAGCTCTTTTAGCAAGAAATGCTTGGAAAACAGTGTGCGTCTTATCATTGAGGTTGTCTTGTTAGGAAAATGAGTTAGGAGACAAGGTAACGGTGTTTCTACATGAAGTTAGTGAGTCTCTCTTAGATTAGAGTTGCATAGCGTCCTAGCTCATTCAGCAACAGAGATAATCACGATCTTAGCTCTTTTAGCAAGAAATGCATGGAATACAGGGTGCGTCTTATCATTGAGGTTGTCTTGTTAGGAAAATGAGTTAGGAGACAAAGTAACGGTGTTCCTACATGAAGTTAGTGAGTCTCTCTTAGATTAGAGTTGAATAGCGTCCTTGCTCATTCAGCAACTAAGATAATCACGATCTTAGCTCTTTTAGCAAGAAATGCTTGGAAAACAGTGTGCGTCTTATCATTGAGGTTGTCTTGTTAGGAAAATGAGTTTGGAGACAAAGTAACGGTGTTCCTACATGAAGTTAGTGAGTCTCTCTTAGATTAGAGTTGAATAGCGTCCGAGATCATACAGCAACAGAGACAATCACGATCTTAGCTCTTTTAGCAAGAAATGCATGGAATATAGTGTGCGTCTTATCATTGAGGTTGTCTTGTTAGGAAAATGAGTTAGGAGACAAAATAACGGTGTTTCTACATTAAGTAAGTGTGTCTCTTTTAGATCGGAGTTGAATATCCCCCTAGCTCATTCAGCAACAGAGATAATCACGATCTTAGCTCTTTTAGCTAGAAATGCATGGGAAACAGTGTGCGTCTTATCATTGAGGTTGTCTTGTTAGGAAAAGGAGTTAGGAGACAAAGTAACGGTGTTCCTACATGAAGTTAGTGAGTCTTTCTTAGATTAGAGTTGAATAGCGTCCTAGCTCATTCAGCAACAGAGATAATCACGATCTTAGCTCTTTTAGCTAGAAATGCATGGAAAACTGTGTGCTTCTTATAATTGAGGTTGTCTTGTTAGGAAAATGAGTTAGGAGTCAAAATTACGGTGTTTCTACATTAAGTAAGTGTGTATCTTTTAGATCGGAGTTGAATATCCCCCTAGCTCATTCAGCAACAGAGATAATCACGATCTTAGCTCTTTTAGCTAGAAATGCATGGAAAACAGTGTGCGTCTTATCATTGAGGTTGTCTTGTTAGGAAAATGAGTTAGGAGACAAAGTAACGGTGTTCCTACATGAAGTTAGTGAGTCTCTCTTAGATTAGAGTTGAATAGCGTCCTTGCTCATTCAGCAACTAAGATAATCACGATCTTAGCTCTTTTAGCAAGAAATGCTTGGAAAACAGTGTGCGTCTTATCATTGAGGTTGTCTTGTTAGGAAAATGAGTTAGGAGACAAGGTAACGGTGTTTCTACATGAAGTTAGTGAGTCTCTCTTAGATTAGAGTTGCATAGCGTCCTAGCTCATTCAGCAACAGAGATAATCACGATCTTAGCTCTTTTAGCAAGAAATGCATGGAAAACAGTGTGCGTCTTATCATTGAGGTTGTCTTGTTAGGAAAATGAGTTTGGAGACAAAGTAACGGTGTTCCTACATGAAGTTAGTATGTCTCTCTTAGATTAGAGTTGAATAGCGTCCGAGATCATACAGCAACAGAGACAATCACGATCTTAGCTCTTTTAGCAAGAAATGCATGGAATATAGTGTGCGTCTTATCATTGAGGTTGTCTTGTTAGGAAAATGAGTTAGGAGACAAAATAACGGTGTTTCTACATTAAGTAAGTGTGTCTCTTTTAGATCGGAGTTGAATATCCCCCTAGCTCATTCAGCAACAGAGATAATCACGATCTTAGCTCTTTTAGCTAGAAATGCATGGGAAACAGTGTGCGTCTTATCATTGAGGTTGTCTTGTTAGGAAAAGGAGTTAGGAGACAAAGTAACGGTGTTCCTACATGAAGTTAGTGAGTCTTTCTTAGATTAGAGTTGAATAGCGTCCTAGCTCATTCAGCAACAGAGATAATCACGATCTTAGCTCTTTTAGCTAGAAATGCATGGAAAACTGTGTGCTTCTTATAATTGAGGTTGTCTTGTTAGGAAAATGAGTTAGGAGTCAAAATTACGGTGTTTCTACATTAAGTAAGTGTGTATCTTTTAGATCGGAGTTGAATATCCCCCTAGCTCATTCAGCAACAGAGATAATCACGATCTTAGCTCTTTTAGCTAGAAATGCATGGAAAACAGTGTGCGTCTTATCATTGAGGTTGTCTTGTTAGGAAAATGAGTTAGGAGACAAAGTAACGGTGTTCCTACATGAAGTTAGTGAGTCTCTCTTAGATTAGAGTTGAATAGCGTCCTTGCTCATTCAGCAACTAAGATAATCACGATCTTAGCTCTTTTAGCAAGAAATGCTTGGAAAACAGTGTGCGTCTTATCATTGAGGTTGTCTTGTTAGGAAAATGAGTTAGGAGACAAGGTAACGGTGTTTCTACATGAAGTTAGTGAGTCTCTCTTAGATTAGAGTTGCATAGCGTCCTAGCTCATTCAGCAACAGAGATAATCACGATCTTAGCTCTTTTAGCAAGAAATGCATGGAATACAGGGTGCGTCTTATCATTGAGGTTGTCTTGTTAGGAAAATGAGTTAGGAGACAAAGTAACGGTGTTCCTACATGAAGTTAGTGAGTCTCTCTTAGATTAGAGTTGAATAGCGTCCTTGCTCATTCAGCAACTAAGATAATCACGATCTTAGCTCTTTTAGCAAGAAATGCTTGGAAAACAGTGTGCGTCTTATCATTGAGGTTGTCTTGTTAGGAAAATGAGTTTGGAGACAAAGTAACGGTGTTCCTACATGAAGTTAGTGAGTCTCTCTTAGATTAGAGTTGAATAGCGTCCGAGATCATACAGCAACAGAGACAATCACGATCTTAGCTCTTTTAGCAAGAAATGCATGGAATATAGTGTGCGTCTTATCATTGAGGTTGTCTTGTTAGGAAAATGAGTTAGGAGACAAAATAACGGTGTTTCTACATTAAGTAAGTGTGTCTCTTTTAGATCGGAGTTGAATATCCCCCTAGCTCATTCAGCAACAGAGATAATCACGATCTTAGCTCTTTTAGCTAGAAATGCATGGGAAACAGTGTGCGTCTTATCATTGAGGTTGTCTTGTTAGGAAAAGGAGTTAGGAGACAAAGTAACGGTGTTCCTACATGAAGTTAGTGAGTCTTTCTTAGATTAGAGTTGAATAGCGTCCTAGCTCATTCAGCAACAGAGATAATCACGATCTTAGCTCTTTTAGCTAGAAATGCATGGAAAACTGTGTGCTTCTTATAATTGAGGTTGTCTTGTTAGGAAAATGAGTTAGGAGTCAAAATTACGGTGTTTCTACATTAAGTAAGTGTGTATCTTTTAGATCGGAGTTGAATATCCCCCTAGCTCATTCAGCAACAGAGATAATCACGATCTTAGCTCTTTTAGCTAGAAATGCATGGAAAACAGTGTGCGTCTTATCATTGAGGTTGTCTTGTTAGGAAAATGAGTTAGGAGACAAAGTAACGGTGTTCCTACATGAAGTTAGTGAGTCTCTCTTAGATTAGAGTTGAATAGCGTCCTTGCTCATTCAGCAACTAAGATAATCACGATCTTAGCTCTTTTAGCAAGAAATGCTTGGAAAACAGTGTGCGTCTTATCATTGAGGTTGTCTTGTTAGGAAAATGAGTTAGGAGACAAGGTAACGGTGTTTCTACATGAAGTTAGTGAGTCTCTCTTAGATTAGAGTTGCATAGCGTCCTAGCTCATTCAGCAACAGAGATAATCACGATCTTAGCTCTTTTAGCAAGAAATGCATGGAATACAGGGTGCGTCTTATCATTGAGGTTGTCTTGTTAGGAAAATGAGTTAGGAGACAAAGTAACGGTGTTCCTACATGAAGTTAGTGAGTCTCTCTTAGATTAGAGTTGAATAGCGTCCTTGCTCATTCAGCAACTAAGATAATCACGATCTTAGCTCTTTTAGCAAGAAATGCTTGGAAAACAGTGTGCGTCTTATCATTGAGGTTGTCTTGTTAGGAAAATGAGTTTGGAGACAAAGTAACGGTGTTCCTACATGAAGTTAGTGAGTCTCTCTTAGATTAGAGTTGAATAGCGTCCGAGATCATACAGCAACAGAGACAATCACGATCTTAGCTCTTTTAGCAAGAAATGCATGGAATATAGTGTGCGTCTTATCATTGAGGTTGTCTTGTTAGGAAAATGAGTTAGGAGACAAAATAACGGTGTTTCTACATTAAGTAAGTGTGTCTCTTTTAGATCGGAGTTGAATATCCCCCTAGCTCATTCAGCAACAGAGATAATCACGATCTTAGCTCTTTTAGCTAGAAATGCATGGGAAACAGTGTGCGTCTTATCATTGAGGTTGTCTTGTTAGGAAAAGGAGTTAGGAGACAAAGTAACGGTGTTCCTACATGAAGTTAGTGAGTCTTTCTTAGATTAGAGTTGAATAGCGTCCTAGCTCATTCAGCAACAGAGATAATCACGATCTTAGCTCTTTTAGCTAGAAATGCATGGAAAACTGTGTGCTTCTTATAATTGAGGTTGTCTTGTTAGGAAAATGAGTTAGGAGTCAAAATTACGGTGTTTCTACATTAAGTAAGTGTGTATCTTTTAGATCGGAGTTGAATATCCCCCTAGCTCATTCAGCAACAGAGATAATCACGATCTTAGCTCTTTTAGCTAGAAATGCATGGAAAACAGTGTGCGTCTTATCATTGAGGTTGTCTTGTTAGGAAAATGAGTTAGGAGACAAAGTAACGGTGTTCCTACATGAAGTTAGTGAGTCTCTCTTAGATTAGAGTTGAATAGCGTCCTTGCTCATTCAGCAACTAAGATAATCACGATCTTAGCTCTTTTAGCAAGAAATGCTTGGAAAACAGTGTGCGTCTTATCATTGAGGTTGTCTTGTTAGGAAAATGAGTTTGGAGACAAAGTAACGGTGTTCCTACATGAAGTTAGTGAGTCTCTCTTAGATTAGAGTTGAATAGCGTCCGAGATCATACAGCAACAGAGACAATCACGATCTTAGCTCTTTTAGCAAGAAATGCATGGAATATAGTGTGCGTCTTATCATTGAGGTTGTCTTGTTAGGAAAATGAGTTAGGAGACAAAATAATGGTGTTTCTACATTAAGTAAGTGTGTCTCTTTTAGATCGGAGTTGAATATCCCCCTAGCTCATTCAGCAACAGAGATAATCACGATCTTAGCTCTTTTAGCTAGAAATGCATGGGAAACAGTGTGCGTCTTATCATTGAGGTTGTCTTGTTAGGAAAAGGAGTTAGGAGACAAATTAACGGTGTTCCTACATGAAGTTAGTGAGTCTTTCTTAGATTAGAGTTGAATAGCGTCCTAGCTCATTCAGCAACAGAGATAATCACGATCTTAGCTCTTTTAGCTAGAAATGCATGGAAAACTGTGTGCTTCTTATAATTGAGGTTGTCTTGTTAGGAAAATGAGTTAGGAGTCAAAATTACGGTGTTTCTACATTAAGTAAGTGTGTTTCTTTTAGATCGGAGTTGAATATCCCCCTAGCTCATTCAGCAACAGAGATAATCACGATCTTAGCTCTTTTAGCTAGAAATGCATGGAAAACAGTGTGCGTCTTATCATTGAGGTTGTCTTGTTAGGAAAATGAGTTAGGAGACAAAGTAACGGTGTTCCTACATGAAGTTAGTGAGTCTCTCTTAGATTAGAGTTGAATAGCGTCCTTGCTCATTCAGCAACTAAGATAATCACGATCTTAGCTCTTTTAGCAAGAAATGCTTGGAAAACAGTGTGCGTCTTATCATTGAGGTTGTCTTGTTAGGAAAATGAGTTAGGAGACAAGGTAACGGTGTTTCTACATGAAGTTAGTGAGTCTCTCTTAGATTAGAGTTGCATAGCGTCCTAGCTCATTCAGCAACAGAGATAATCACGATCTTAGCTCTTTTAGCAAAATATGCATGGAATACAGGGTGCGTCTTATCATTGAGGTTGTCTTGTTAGGAAAATGAGTTAGGAGACAAAGTAACGGTGTTCCTACATGAAGTTAGTGAGTCTCTCTTAGATTAGAGTTGAATAGCGTCCTTGCTCATTCAGCAACTAAGATAATCACGATCTTAGCTCTTTTAGCAAGAAATGCTTGGAAAACAGTGTGCGTCTTATCATTGAGGTTGTCTTGTTAGGAAAATGAGTTTGGAGACAAAGTAACGGTGTTCCTACATGAAGTTAGTGAGTCTCTCTTAGATTAGAGTTGAATAGCGTCCGAGATCATACAGCAACAGAGACAATCACGATCTTAGCTCTTTTAGCAAGAAATGCATGGAATATAGTGTGCGTCTTATCATTGAGGTTGTCTTGTTAGGAAAATGAGTTAGGAGACAAAATAACGGTGTTTCTACATTAAGTAAGTGTGTCTCTTTTAGATCGGAGTTGAATATCCCCCTAGCTCATTCAGCAACAGAGATAATCACGATCTTAGCTCTTTTAGCTAGAAATGCATGGGAAACAGTGTGCGTCTTATCATTGAGGTTGTCTTGTTAGGAAAAGGAGTTAGGAGACAAAGTAACGGTGTTCCTACATGAAGTTAGTGAGTCTTTCTTAGATTAGAGTTGAATAGCGTCCTAGCTCATTCAGCAACAGAGATAATCACGATCTTAGCTCTTTTAGCTAGAAATGCATGGAAAACTGTGTGCTTCTTATAATTGAGGTTGTCTTGTTAGGAAAATGAGTTAGGAGTCAAAATTACGGTGTTTCTACATTAAGTAAGTGTGTCTCTTTTAGATCGGAGTTGAATATCCCCCTAGCTCATTCAGCAACAGAGATAATCACGATCTTAGCTCTTTTAGCTAGAAATGCATGGAAAACAGTGTGCGTCTTATCATTGAGGTTGTCTTGTTAGGAAAATGAGTTAGGAGACAAAGTAACGGTGTTCCTACATGAAGTTAGTGAGTCTCTCTTAGATTAGAGTTGAATAGCGTCCTTGCTCATTCAGCAACTAAGATAATCACGATCTTAGCTCTTTTAGCAAGAAATGCTTGGAAAACAGTGTGCGTCTTATAATTGAGGTTGTCTTGTTAGGAAAATGAGTTAGGAGACAAGGTAACGGTGTTTCTACATGAAGTTAGTGAGTCTCTCTTAGATTAGAGTTGCATAGCGTCCTAGCTCATTCAGCAACAGAGATAATCACGATCTTAGCTCTTTTAGCAAGAAATGCATGGAAAACAGTGTGCGTCTTATCATTGAGGTTGTCTTGTTAGGAAAATGAGTTTGGAGACAAAGTAACGGTGTTCCTACATGAAGTTAGTGAGTCTCTCTTAGATTAGAGTTGAATAGCGTCCGAGATCATACAGCAACAGAGACAATCACGATCTTAGCTCTTTTAGCAAGAAATGCATGGAATATAGTGTGCGTCTTATCATTGAGGTTGTCTTGTTAGGAAAATGAGTTAGGAGACAAAATAACGGTGTTTCTACATTAAGTAAGTGTGTCTCTTTTAGATCGGAGTTGAATATCCCCCTAGCTCATTCAGCAACAGAGATAATCACGATCTTAGCTCTTTTAGCTAGAAATGCATGGGAAACAGTGTGCGTCTTATCATTGAGGTTGTCTTGTTAGGAAAAGGAGTTAGGAGACAAAGTAACGGTGTTCCTACATGAAGTTAGTGAGTCTTTCTTAGATTAGAGTTGAATAGCGTCCTAGCTCATTCAGCAACAGAGATAATCACGATCTTAGCTCTTTTAGCTAGAAATGCATGGAAAACTGTGTGCTTCTTATAATTGAGGTTGTCTTGTTAGGAAAATGAGTTAGGAGTCAAAATTACGGTGTTTCTACATTAAGTAATTGTGTTTCTTTTAGATCGGAGTTGAATATCCCCCTAGCTCATTCAGCAACAGAGATAATCACGATCTTAGCTCTTTTAGCTAGAAATGCATGGAAAACAGTGTGCGTCTTATCATTGAGGTTGTCTTGTTAGGAAAAGGAGTTAGGAGACAAAGTAACGGTGTTCCTACATGAAGTTAGTGAGTCTTTCTTAGATTAGAGTTGAATAGCGTCCTAGCTCATTCAGCAACAGAGATAATCACGATCTTAGCTCTTTTAGCTAGAAATGCATGGAAAACTGTGTGCTTCTTATAATTGAGGTTGTCTTGTTAGGAAAATGAGTTAGGAGTCAAAATTACGGTGTTTCTACATTAAGTAAGTGTGTATCTTTTAGATCGGAGTTGAATATCCCCCTAGCTCATTCAGCAACAGAGATAATCACGATCTTAGCTCTTTTAGCTAGAAATGCATGGAAAACAGTGTGCGTCTTATCATTGAGGTTGTCTTGTTAGGAAAATGAGTTAGGAGACAAAGTAACGGTGTTCCTACATGAAGTTAGTGAGTCTCTCTTAGATTAGAGTTGAATAGCGTCCTTGCTCATTCAGCAACTAAGATAATCACGATCTTAGCTCTTTTAGCAAGAAATGCTTGGAAAACAGTGTGCGTCTTATCATTGAGGTTGTCTTGTTAGGAAAATGAGTTTGGAGACAAAGTAACGGTGTTCCTACATGAAGTTAGTGAGTCTCTCTTAGATTAGAGTTGAATAGCGTCCGAGATCATACAGCAACAGAGACAATCACGATCTTAGCTCTTTTAGCAAGAAATGCATGGAATATAGTGTGCGTCTTATCATTGAGGTTGTCTTGTTAGGAAAATGAGTTAGGAGACAAAATAATGGTGTTTCTACATTAAGTAAGTGTGTCTCTTTTAGATCGGAGTTGAATATCCCCCTAGCTCATTCAGCAACAGAGATAATCACGATCTTAGCTCTTTTAGCTAGAAATGCATGGGAAACAGTGTGCGTCTTATCATTGAGGTTGTCTTGTTAGGAAAAGGAGTTAGGAGACAAATTAACGGTGTTCCTACATGAAGTTAGTGAGTCTTTCTTAGATTAGAGTTGAATAGCGTCCTAGCTCATTCAGCAACAGAGATAATCACGATCTTAGCTCTTTTAGCTAGAAATGCATGGAAAACTGTGTGCTTCTTATAATTGAGGTTGTCTTGTTAGGAAAATGAGTTAGGAGTCAAAATTACGGTGTTTCTACAT
The DNA here is from genome assembly GCF_040894005.1 of Engystomops pustulosus. Lineage (NCBI taxonomy): Eukaryota > Metazoa > Chordata > Amphibia > Anura > Leptodactylidae > Engystomops > Engystomops pustulosus. Next base: position 55,665,390 of record NC_092418.1, on the reverse strand, counting down.
TAAGTAAGTGTGTTTCTTTTAGATCGGAGTTGAATATCCCCCTAGCTCATTCAGCAACAGAGATAATCACGATCTTAGCTCTTTTAGCTAGAAATGCATGGAAAACAGTGTGCGTCTTATCATTGAGGTTGTCTTGTTAGGAAAATGAGTTAGGAGACAAAGTAACGGTGTTCCTACATGAAGTTAGTGAGTCTCTCTTAGATTAGAGTTGAATAGCGTCCTTGCTCATTCAGCAACTAAGATAATCACGATCTTAGCTCTTTTAGCAAGAAATGCTTGGAAAACAGTGTGCGTCTTATCATTGAGGTTGTCTTGTTAGGAAAATGAGTTAGGAGACAAGGTAACGGTGTTTCTACATGAAGTTAGTGAGTCTCTCTTAGATTAGAGTTGCATAGCGTCCTAGCTCATTCAGCAACAGAGATAATCACGATCTTAGCTCTTTTAGCAAAATATGCATGGAATACAGGGTGCGTCTTATCATTGAGGTTGTCTTGTTAGGAAAATGAGTTAGGAGACAAAGTAACGGTGTTCCTACATGAAGTTAGTGAGTCTCTCTTAGATTAGAGTTGAATAGCGTCCTTGCTCATTCAGCAACTAAGATAATCACGATCTTAGCTCTTTTAGCAAGAAATGCTTGGAAAACAGTGTGCGTCTTATCATTGAGGTTGTCTTGTTAGGAAAATGAGTTTGGAGACAAAGTAACGGTGTTCCTACATGAAGTTAGTGAGTCTCTCTTAGATTAGAGTTGAATAGCGTCCGAGATCATACAGCAACAGAGACAATCACGATCTTAGCTCTTTTAGCAAGAAATGCATGGAATATAGTGTGCGTCTTATCATTGAGGTTGTCTTGTTAGGAAAATGAGTTAGGAGACAAAATAACGGTGTTTCTACATTAAGTAAGTGTGTCTCTTTTAGATCGGAGTTGAATATCCCCCTAGCTCATTCAGCAACAGAGATAATCACGATCTTAGCTCTTTTAGCTAGAAATGCATGGGAAACAGTGTGCGTCTTATCATTGAGGTTGTCTTGTTAGGAAAAGGAGTTAGGAGACAAAGTAACGGTGTTCCTACATGAAGTTAGTGAGTCTTTCTTAGATTAGAGTTGAATAGCGTCCTAGCTCATTCAGCAACAGAGATAATCACGATCTTAGCTCTTTTAGCTAGAAATGCATGGAAAACTGTGTGCTTCTTATAATTGAGGTTGTCTTGTTAGGAAAATGAGTTAGGAGTCAAAATTACGGTGTTTCTACATTAAGTAAGTGTGTCTCTTTTAGATCGGAGTTGAATATCCCCCTAGCTCATTCAGCAACAGAGATAATCACGATCTTAGCTCTTTTAGCTAGAAATGCATGGAAAACAGTGTGCGTCTTATCATTGAGGTTGTCTTGTTAGGAAAATGAGTTAGGAGACAAAGTAACGGTGTTCCTACATGAAGTTAGTGAGTCTCTCTTAGATTAGAGTTGAATAGCGTCCTTGCTCATTCAGCAACTAAGATAATCACGATCTTAGCTCTTTTAGCAAGAAATGCTTGGAAAACAGTGTGCGTCTTATAATTGAGGTTGTCTTGTTAGGAAAATGAGTTAGGAGACAAGGTAACGGTGTTTCTACATGAAGTTAGTGAGTCTCTCTTAGATTAGAGTTGCATAGCGTCCTAGCTCATTCAGCAACAGAGATAATCACGATCTTAGCTCTTTTAGCAAGAAATGCATGGAAAACAGTGTGCGTCTTATCATTGAGGTTGTCTTGTTAGGAAAATGAGTTTGGAGACAAAGTAACGGTGTTCCTACATGAAGTTAGTGAGTCTCTCTTAGATTAGAGTTGAATAGCGTCCGAGATCATACAGCAACAGAGACAATCACGATCTTAGCTCTTTTAGCAAGAAATGCATGGAATATAGTGTGCGTCTTATCATTGAGGTTGTCTTGTTAGGAAAATGAGTTAGGAGACAAAATAACGGTGTTTCTACATTAAGTAAGTGTGTCTCTTTTAGATCGGAGTTGAATATCCCCCTAGCTCATTCAGCAACAGAGATAATCACGATCTTAGCTCTTTTAGCTAGAAATGCATGGGAAACAGTGTGCGTCTTATCATTGAGGTTGTCTTGTTAGGAAAAGGAGTTAGGAGACAAAGTAACGGTGTTCCTACATGAAGTTAGTGAGTCTTTCTTAGATTAGAGTTGAATAGCGTCCTAGCTCATTCAGCAACAGAGATAATCACGATCTTAGCTCTTTTAGCTAGAAATGCATGGAAAACTGTGTGCTTCTTATAATTGAGGTTGTCTTGTTAGGAAAATGAGTTAGGAGTCAAAATTACGGTGTTTCTACATTAAGTAATTGTGTTTCTTTTAGATCGGAGTTGAATATCCCCCTAGCTCATTCAGCAACAGAGATAATCACGATCTTAGCTCTTTTAGCTAGAAATGCATGGAAAACAGTGTGCGTCTTATCATTGAGGTTGTCTTGTTAGGAAAATGAGTTAGGAGACAAAGTAACGGTGTTCCTACATGAAGTTAGTGAGTCTCTCTTAGATTAGAGTTGAATAGCGTCCTTGCTCATTCAGCAACTAAGATAATCACGATCTTAGCTCTTTTAGCAAGAAATGCTTGGAAAACAGTGTGCGTCTTATCATTGAGGTTGTCTTGTTAGGAAAATGAGTTAGGAGACAAGGTAACGGTGTTTCTACATGAAGTTAGTGAGTCTCTCTTAGATTAGAGTTGCATAGCGTCCTAGCTCATTCAGCAACAGAGATAATCACGATCTTAGCTCTTTTAGCAAGAAATGCATGGAATACAGGGTGCGTCTTATCATTGAGGTTGTCTTGTTAGGAAAATGAGTTAGGAGACAAAGTAACGGTGTTCCTACATGAAGTTAGTGAGTCTCTCTTAGATTAGAGTTGAATAGCGTCCTTGCTCATTCAGCAACTAAGATAATCACGATCTTAGCTCTTTTAGCAAGAAATGCTTGGAAAACAGTGTGCGTCTTATCATTGAGGTTGTCTTGTTAGGAAAATGAGTTTGGAGACAAAGTAACGGTGTTCCTACATGAAGTTAGTGAGTCTCTCTTAGATTAGAGTTGAATAGCGTCCGAGATCATACAGCAACAGAGACAATCACGATCTTAGCTCTTTTAGCAAGAAATGCATGGAATATAGTGTGCGTCTTATCATTGAGGTTGTCTTGTTAGGAAAATGAGTTAGGAGACAAAATAACGGTGTTTCTACATTAAGTAAGTGTGTCTCTTTTAGATCGGAGTTGAATATCCCCCTAGCTCATTCAGCAACAGAGATAATCACGATCTTAGCTCTTTTAGCTAGAAATGCATGGGAAACAGTGTGCGTCTTATCATTGAGGTTGTCTTGTTAGGAAAAGGAGTTAGGAGACAAAGTAACGGTGTTCCTACATGAAGTTAGTGAGTCTTTCTTAGATTAGAGTTGAATAGCGTCCTAGCTCATTCAGCAACAGAGATAATCACGATCTTAGCTCTTTTAGCTAGAAATGCATGGAAAACTGTGTGCTTCTTATAATTGAGGTTGTCTTGTTAGGAAAATGAGTTAGGAGTCAAAATTACGGTGTTTCTACATTAAGTAAGTGTGTCTCTTTTAGATCGGAGTTGAATATCCCCCTAGCTCATTCAGCAACAGAGATAATCACGATCTTAGCTCTTTTAGCTAGAAATGCATGGAAAACAGTGTGCGTCTTATCATTGAGGTTGTCTTGTTAGGAAAAGGAGTTAGGAGACAAAGTAACGGTGTTCCTACATGAAGTTAGTTAGTTTCTCTTAGATTAGAGTTGCATAGCGTCCTAGCTCATTCAGCAACAGAGATAATCACGATCTTAGCTCTTTTAGCAAGAAATGCTTGGAAAACAGTTTGCGTCTTATCATTGAGGTTGTCTTGTTAGGAAAATGAGTTAGGAAACAAAATAACGGTGTTCCTACATGAAAATAGTGAGTCTTTCTTAGATTAGAGTTCAATAGCGTCCTAGCTCATTCAGCAACAGAGATAATCAAGATCTTAGCTCTTTTAGCTAGAAATGCATTGAAAACAGTGTGCGTCTTATCATTGAGGTTGTCTTGTTAGGAAAATGAGTTAGGAGACAAAGTAACGGTGTTCATACATGAAGTTAGTGAGTCTCTCTTAGATTAGAGTTGAATAAAGTCCTAGCTCATTCAGCAACAGAGATAATCACGATCTTAGCTCTATTAGCAAGAAATGCATGAAATACAGTGTGCGTCTTATCATTGAGGTTGTCTTGTTAGGAAATTGAGTTAGGAGACAAAATAACGGTGTTTCTACATTAAGTAAGTGTGTCTCTTTTAGATCGGAGTTGAATATCCCCCTAGCTCATTCAGCAACAGAGATAATCACGATCTTAGCTCTTTTAGCAAGAAATGCATGGAAAACAGTGTGCGTCTTATCATTGAGGTTGTCTTGTTAGGAAAATGAGTTAGGAGACAAGGTAACGGTGTTTCTACATGAAGTTAGTGAGTCTCTCTTAGATTAGAGTTGCATAGCGTCCTAGCTCATTCAGCAACAGAGATAATCACGATCTTAGCTCTTTTAGCAAGAAATGCATGGAAAACAGTGTGCGTCTTATCATTGAGGTTGTCTTGTTAGGAAAATGAGTTTGGAGACAAAGTAACGGTGTTCCTACATGAAGTTAGTATGTCTCTCTTAGATTAGAGTTGAATAGCGTCCGAGATCATACAGCAACAGAGACAATCACGATCTTAGCTCTTTTAGCAAGAAATGCATGGAATATAGTGTGCGTCTTATCATTGAGGTTGTCTTGTTAGGAAAATGAGTTAGGAGACAAAATAACGGTGTTTCTACATTAAGTAAGTGTGTCTCTTTTAGATCGGAGTTGAATATCCCCCTAGCTCATTCAGCAACAGAGATAATCACGATCTTAGCTCTTTTAGCTAGAAATGCATGGGAAACAGTGTGCGTCTTATCATTGAGGTTGTCTTGTTAGGAAAAGGAGTTAGGAGACAAAGTAACGGTGTTCCTACATGAAGTTAGTGAGTCTTTCTTAGATTAGAGTTGAATAGCGTCCTAGCTCATTCAGCAACAGAGATAATCACGATCTTAGCTCTTTTAGCTAGAAATGCATGGAAAACTGTGTGCTTCTTATAATTGAGGTTGTCTTGTTAGGAAAATGAGTTAGGAGTCAAAATTACGGTGTTTCTACATTAAGTAAGTGTGTATCTTTTAGATCGGAGTTGAATATCCCCCTAGCTCATTCAGCAACAGAGATAATCACGATCTTAGCTCTTTTAGCTAGAAATGCATGGAAAACAGTGTGCGTCTTATCATTGAGGTTGTCTTGTTAGGAAAATGAGTTAGGAGACAAAGTAACGGTGTTCCTACATGAAGTTAGTGAGTCTCTCTTAGATTAGAGTTGAATAGCGTCCTTGCTCATTCAGCAACTAAGATAATCACGATCTTAGCTCTTTTAGCAAGAAATGCTTGGAAAACAGTGTGCGTCTTATCATTGAGGTTGTCTTGTTAGGAAAATGAGTTAGGAGACAAGGTAACGGTGTTTCTACATGAAGTTAGTGAGTCTCTCTTAGATTAGAGTTGCATAGCGTCCTAGCTCATTCAGCAACAGAGATAATCACGATCTTAGCTCTTTTAGCAAGAAATGCATGGAATACAGGGTGCGTCTTATCATTGAGGTTGTCTTGTTAGGAAAATGAGTTAGGAGACAAAGTAACGGTGTTCCTACATGAAGTTAGTGAGTCTCTCTTAGATTAGAGTTGAATAGCGTCCTTGCTCATTCAGCAACTAAGATAATCACGATCTTAGCTCTTTTAGCAAGAAATGCTTGGAAAACAGTGTGCGTCTTATCATTGAGGTTGTCTTGTTAGGAAAATGAGTTTGGAGACAAAGTAACGGTGTTCCTACATGAAGTTAGTGAGTCTCTCTTAGATTAGAGTTGAATAGCGTCCGAGATCATACAGCAACAGAGACAATCACGATCTTAGCTCTTTTAGCAAGAAATGCATGGAATATAGTGTGCGTCTTATCATTGAGGTTGTCTTGTTAGGAAAATGAGTTAGGAGACAAAATAACGGTGTTTCTACATTAAGTAAGTGTGTCTCTTTTAGATCGGAGTTGAATATCCCCCTAGCTCATTCAGCAACAGAGATAATCACGATCTTAGCTCTTTTAGCTAGAAATGCATAGGAAACAGTGTGCGTCTTATCATTGAGGTTGTCTTGTTAGGAAAAGGAGTTAGGAGACAAAGTAACGGTGTTCCTACATGAAGTTAGTGAGTCTTTCTTAGATTAGAGTTGAATAGCGTCCTAGCTCATTCAGCAACAGAGATAATCACGATCTTAGCTCTTTTAGCTAGAAATGCATGGAAAACTGTGTGCTTCTTATAACTGAGGTTGTCTTGTTAGGAAAATGAGTTAGGAGTCAAAATTACGGTGTTTCTACATTAAGTAAGTGTGTATCTTTTAGATCGGAGTTGAATATCCCCCTAGCTCATTCAGCAACAGAGATAATCACGATCTTAGCTCTTTTAGCTAGAAATGCATGGAAAACAGTGTGCGTCTTATCATTGAGGTTGTCTTGTTAGGAAAATGAGTTAGGAGACAAAGTAACGGTGTTCCTACATGAAGTTAGTGAGTCTCTCTTAGATTAGAGTTGAATAGCGTCCTTGCTCATTCAGCAACTAAGATAATCACGATCTTAGCTCTTTTAGCAAGAAATGCTTGGAAAACAGTGTGCGTCTTATCATTGAGGTTGTCTTGTTAGGAAAATGAGTTAGGAGACAAGGTAACGGTGTTTCTACATGAAGTTAGTGAGTCTCTCTTAGATTAGAGTTGCATAGCGTCCTAGCTCATTCAGCAACAGAGATAATCACGATCTTAGCTCTTTTAGCAAGAAATGCATGGAATATAGTGTGCGTCTTATCATTGAGGTTGTCTTGTTAGGAAAATGAGTTAGGAGACAAAATAACGGTGTTTCTACATTAAGTAAGTGTGTCTCTTTTAGATCGGAGTTGAATATCCCCCTAGCTCATTCAGCAACAGAGATAATCACGATCTTAGCTCTTTTAGCTAGAAATGCATGGGAAACAGTGTGCGTCTTATCATTGAGGTTGTCTTGTTAGGAAAAGGAGTTAGGAGACAAAGTAACGGTGTTCCTACATGAAGTTAGTGAGTCTTTCTTAGATTAGAGTTGAATAGCGTCCTAGCTCATTCAGCAACAGAGATAATCACGATCTTAGCTCTTTTAGCTAGAAATGCATGGAAAACTGTGTGCTTCTTATAATTGAGGTTGTCTTGTTAGGAAAATGAGTTAGGAGTCAAAATTACGGTGTTTCTACATTAAGTAAGTGTGTATCTTTTAGATCGGAGTTGAATATCCCCCTAGCTCATTCAGCAACAGAGATAATCACGATCTTAGCTCTTTTAGCTAGAAATGCATGGAAAACAGTGTGCGTCTTATCATTGAGGTTGTCTTGTTAGGAAAATGAGTTAGGAGACAAAGTAACGGTGTTCCTACATGAAGTTAGTGAGTCTCTCTTAGATTAGAGTTGAATAGCGTCCTTGCTCATTCAGCAACTAAGATAATCACGATCTTAGCTCTTTTAGCAAGAAATGCTTGGAAAACAGTGTGCGTCTTATCATTGAGGTTGTCTTGTTAGGAAAATGAGTTAGGAGACAAGGTAACGGTGTTTCTACATGAAGTTAGTGAGTCTCTCTTAGATTAGAGTTGCATAGCGTCCTAGCTCATTCAGCAACAGAGATAATCACGATCTTAGCTCTTTTAGCAAGAAATGCATGGAATACAGGGTGCGTCTTATCATTGAGGTTGTCTTGTTAGGAAAATGAGTTAGGAGACAAAGTAACGGTGTTCCTACATGAAGTTAGTGAGTCTCTCTTAGATTAGAGTTGAATAGCGTCCTTGCTCATTCAGCAACTAAGATAATCACGATCTTAGCTCTTTTAGCAAGAAATGCTTGGAAAACAGTGTGCGTCTTATCATTGAGGTTGTCTTGTTAGGAAAATGAGTTTGGAGACAAAGTAACGGTGTTCCTACATGAAGTTAGTGAGTCTCTCTTAGATTAGAGTTGAATAGCGTCCGAGATCATACAGCAACAGAGACAATCACGATCTTAGCTCTTTTAGCAAGAAATGCATGGAATATAGTGTGCGTCTTATCATTGAGGTTGTCTTGTTAGGAAAATGAGTTAGGAGACAAAATAACGGTGTTTCTACATTAAGTAAGTGTGTCTCTTTTAGATCGGAGTTGAATATCCCCCTAGCTCATTCAGCAACAGAGATAATCACGATCTTAGCTCTTTTAGCTAGAAATGCATGGGAAACAGTGTGCGTCTTATCATTGAGGTTGTCTTGTTAGGAAAAGGAGTTAGGAGACAAAGTAACGGTGTTCCTACATGAAGTTAGTGAGTCTTTCTTAGATTAGAGTTGAATAGCGTCCTAGCTCATTCAGCAACAGAGATAATCACGATCTTAGCTCTTTTAGCTAGAAATGCATGGAAAACTGTGTGCTTCTTATAATTGAGGTTGTCTTGTTAGGAAAATGAGTTAGGAGTCAAAATTACGGTGTTTCTACATTAAGTAAGTGTGTCTCTTTTAGATCGGAGTTGAATATCCCCCTAGCTCATTCAGCAACAGAGATAATCACGATCTTAGCTCTTTTAGCTAGAAATGCATGGAAAACAGTGTGCGTCTTATCATTGAGGTTGTCTTGTTAGGAAAAGGAGTTAGGAGACAAAGTAACGGTGTTCCTACATGAAGTTAGTTAGTTTCTCTTAGATTAGAGTTGCATAGCGTCCTAGCTCATTCAGCAACAGAGATAATCACGATCTTAGCTCTTTTAGCAAGAAATGCTTGGAAAACAGTTTGCGTCTTATCATTGAGGTTGTCTTGTTAGGAAAATGAGTTAGGAAACAAAATAACGGTGTTCCTACATGAAAATAGTGAGTCTTTCTTAGATTAGAGTTCAATAGCGTCCTAGCTCATTCAGCAACAGAGATAATCAAGATCTTAGCTCTTTTAGCTAGAAATGCATTGAAAACAGTGTGCGTCTTATCATTGAGGTTGTCTTGTTAGGAAAATGAGTTAGGAGACAAAGTAACGGTGTTCCTACATGAAGTTAGTGAGTCTCTCTTAGATTAGAGTTGAATAAAGTCCTAGCTCATTCAGCAACAGAGATAATCACGATCTTAGCTCTATTAGCAAGAAATGCATGAAATACAGTGTGCGTCTTATCATTGAGGTTGTCTTGTTAGGAAAATGAGTTAGGAGACAAAATAACGGTGTTTCTACATTAAGTAAGTGTGTCTCTTTTAGATCGGAGTTGAATATCCCCCTAGCTCATTCAGCAACAGAGATAATCACGATCTTAGCTCTTTTAGCAAGAAATGCATGGAAAACAGTGTGCGTCTTATCATTGAGGTTGTCTTGTTAGGAAAAGGAGTTAGGAGACAAAGTAACGGTGTTCCTACATGAAGTTAGTTAGTTTCTCTTAGATTAGAGTTGCATAGCGTCCTAGCTCATTCAGCAACAAAGATAATCACGATCTTAGCTCTTTTAGCAAGAAATGCATGGAAAACAGTGTGCGTCTTATCATTGAGGTTGTCTTGTTAGGAAAATGAGTTAGGAGACAAAATTACGGTGTTTCTACATTAAGTAAAAGTGTCTCTTTTAGATCAGAGTTGAATATCCCCCTAGCTCATTCAGCAACAGAGATAATCACGATCTTAGCTCTTTTAGCTAGAAATGCATTGAAAACAGTGTGCGTCTTATCATTGAGGTTGTCTTGTTAGGAAAATGAGTTAGGAGACAAAGTAACGGTGTTCCTACATGAAGTTAGTGAGTCTCTCTTAGATTAGAGTTGAATAAAGTCCTAGCTCATTCAGCAACAGAGATAATCACGATCTTAGCTCTATTAGCAAGAAATGCATGAAATACAGTGTGCGTCTTATCATTGAGGTTGTCTTGTTAGGAAAATGAGTTAGGAGACAAAATAACGGTGTTTCTACATTAAGTAAGTGTGTCTCTTTTAGATCGGAGTTGAATATCCCCCTAGCTCATTCAGCAACAGAGATAATCACGATCTTAGCTCTTTTAGCAAGAAATGCATGGAAAACAGTGTGCGTCTTATCATTGAGGTTGTCTTGTTAGGAAAAGGAGTTAGGAGACAAAGTAACGGTGTTCCTACATGAAATTAGTTAGTTTCTCTTAGATTAGAGTTTCATAGCGTCCTAGCTCATTCAGCAACAAAGATAATCACGATCTTAGCTCTTTTAGCAAGAAATGCATGGAAAACAGTGTGCGTCTTATCATTGAGGTTGTCTTGTTAGGAAAATGAGTTAGGAGACAAAATTACGGTGTTTCTACATTAAGTAAGTGTGTCTCTTTTAGATCAGAGTTGAATATCCCCCTAGCTCATTCAGCAACAGAGATAATCACGATCTTAGCTCTTTTAGCTAGAAATGCATGGAAAACAGTGTGCGTCTTATCATTGAGGTTGTCTTGTTAGGAAAAGGCGTTAGGAGACAAAGTAACGGTGTTCCTATATGAAGTTAGTGAGTCTCTCTTAGATTAGAGTTGCATAGCGTCCTAGCTCATTCAGCAACAGAGACAATCACGATCTTAGCTCTTTTAGCAAGAAATAGCCTTGAAAACAGTGTGCGTCTTATCATTGAGGTTGTCTTGTTAGGAAAATGAGTTAGGAGACAAAATAACGGTGTTCCTACATGAAGTTAGTGAGTCTCTCTTACATTAGAGTTGAATAGCGTCCGAGATCATACAGTAACAGAGACAATCACGATCTTAGCTCTTTTAGCAAGAAATGCTTTGAAAACAGTGTGCGTCTTATCATTGAGGTTGTCTTGTTAGGAAAATGAGTTAGGAGACAAAGTAACGGTGTTCCTACATGAAGTTAGTGAGTCTCTCTTAGATTAGAGTCGAATAGCGTCCTAGCTCATTTAGCAACAGAGATAATCACGATCTTAGCTCTTTTAGCAAGAAATGCATGGAAAACAGTGTGCGTCTTATCATTGAGGTTGTCTTGTTAGGAAAAGGAGTTAGGAGACAAAGTAACGGTGTTCCTACATGAAGTTAGTTAGTTTCTCTTAGATTAGAGTTGCATAGCGTCCTAGCTCATTCAGCAACAAAGATAATCACGATCTTAGCTCTTTTAGCAAGAAATGCATGGAAAACAGTGTGCGTCTTATCATTGAGGTTGTCTTGTTAGGAAAATGAGTTAGGAGACAAAATTACGGTGTTTCTACATTAAGTAAAAGTGTCTCTTTTAGATCAGATTGAATATCCCCCTAGCTCATTCAGCAACAGAGATAATCACGATCTTAGCTCTTTTAGCTAGAAATGCATGGAAAACAGTGTGCGTCTTATCATTGAGGTTGTCTTGTTAGGAAAAGGCGTTAGGAGACAAAGTAACGGTGTTCCTACATGAAGTTAGTGAGTCTCTCTTACATTAGAGTTGAATAGCGTCCGAGATCATACAGCAACAGAGACAATCACGATCTTAGCTCTTTTAGCAAGAAATGCATGGAATACAGTGTGCGTCTTATCATTGAGGTTGTCTTGTTAGGAAAATGAGTTAGGAGACAAAATAACGGTGTTCCTACATGAAAATAGTGAGTCGCTCTTAGAATAGAGTCGAATAGCGTCCTAGCTCATTCAGCAACAGAGACAATCACGATCTTAGCTCTTTTAGCAAGAAATGCATGGAAAACAGTGTGCGTCTTATCATTGAGGTTGTCTTGTTAGGAAAAGGAGTTAGGAGACAATGTAACGGTGTTCCTACATGAAGTTAGTGAGTCTCTCTTAGATTAGAGTTGAATAGCGTCCTAGCTCATTCAGCAACAGAGATAATCACGATCTTAGCTCTTTTAGCTAGAAATGCATTGAAAACAGTGTGCGTCTTATCATTGAGGTTGTCTTGTTAGGAAAATAAGTTAGGAGACAAAGTAACGGTGTTCCTACATGAAGTTAGTGAGTCTCTCTTAGATTAGAGTTGAATAGCGTCCTAGCTCATTCAGCAACAGAGATAATCACGATCTTAGCTCTTTTATCTAGAAATGCATGGAAAACAGTGTGCGTCTTATCATTGAGGTTGTCTTGTTAGGAAAAGGAGTTAGGAGACAAAGTAACGGTGTTCCTACATGAAGTTAGTGAGTCTCTCTTAGATTAGAGTTGCATAGCGTCCTAGATCATTCAGCAACAGAGATAATCACGATCTTAGCTCTTTTAGCAAGAAATGCATTGAAAACAGTGTGCGTCTTATCATTGAGGTTGTCTTGTTAGGAAAATGAGTTAGGAAACAAAATAACGGTGTTCCTACATGAAAATAGTGAGTCTCTCTTAGATTAGAGTTCAATAGCGTCCTAGCTCATTCAGCAATAGAGAAAATCACGATCTTAGCTCTTTTAGCTAGAAATGCATTGAAAACAGTGTGCGTCTTATCATTGAGGTTGTCTTGTTAGGAAAATGAGTTAGGAAACAAAGTAACGGTGTTCCTACATGAAGTTAGTGAGTCTCTCTTAGATTAGAGTTGAATAGCGTCCTAGCTCATTCAGCAACAGAGATAATCACGATCTTAGCTCTTTTAGCTAGAAATGCTTGGAAAACAGTGTGCGTCTTATCATTGAGGTTGTCTTGTTAGGAAAATGAGTTAGGAAACAAAATAACGGTGTTCCTACATGAAAATAGTGAGTCTCTCTTAGATTAGAGTTCAATAGCGTCCTAGCTCATTCAGCAACAGAGACAATCACGATCTTAGCTCTTTTAGCAAGAAATGCATTGAAAACAGTGTGCGTCTTATCATTGAGGTTGTCTTGTTAGGAAAATGAGTTAGGAGCCAAAGTAACGGTGTTCCTACAGGAAGTTAGTGAGTCTCTCTTAGATTAGAGTTGCATAGCGTCCTAGCTCATTCAGCAACAGAGATAATCACGATCTTAGCTCTTTTAGCAAGAAATGCATGGAAAACAGTGTGCGTCTTATCATTGAGGTTGTCTTGTTAGGAAAATGAGTTAGGAGACAAAATAAATGTGTTTCTACATTAAGTTAGTGTGTCTCTTTAGATCGGAGTTAAGTAGCGCCCTAGCTCATTCAGCAACAGAGATAGTCACGATCTTAGCTCTTTTAGCAAGAAATGCATGGAAAACAGTGTTCGTCTTATCATTGAGGTTGTCTTGTTAGGAAAATGAGTTAGGAGACAAAATAACGGTGTTTCTACATTAAGTTAGTGTGTCTCTTTTAGATCAGAGTTGAATTAGCCCCATAGCTCATTCAGCAACAGAGATAATCACGATCTTAGCTCTTTTAGCAAGAAATGCATGGAAAACAGTGTGCGTCTTATCATTGAGGTTGTCTTGTTAGGAAAATGAGTTAGGAGTAGAGATGAGCGAACACTAAAATGCTCGGGTACTCGTTATTCGAGACGAACTTTTCCCGATGCTCGAGTGCTCGTCTCGAATAACGAACCCCATTGAAGTCAATGGGAGACTCGAGCATTTTTCAAGGGGACCAAGGCTCTGCACAGGGAAGCTTGGCCAAACACCTGGGAACCTCAGAAAAGGATGGAAACACCACGGAAATGGACAGGAAACAGCAGGGGCAGCATGCATGGATGCCTCTGAGGCTGCTTAATCGCACCATTATGCCGAAATTATGGGCAACAGCATGGCCATGACAGAGTGACAGAATGAAGCTAGATAGCATCTAAAACATCCAATAATTGACCCTGACACTATAGGGGACGGCATGCAGAGGCAGAGGCAGCGGCAGCAGGCTAGAGAGTGGCATGGCGACATACCCTAATTGGACTCAGGCTTCAAACCAATGGGTGTCAGAGAGGAACCAAAGGAGGTGAGCAAGAAGCGCTCAAATAATATCGGTACATGATAAAAGTTTGCCAGTATATTTTGTGGATTACACAGCAGGGTGGCGACAAAGTTAACATGGAAGCCATGAAAACAACCCAAAATTCTGCCTGACACAGCTCGTTTGATAAGGGGACCATGTATGCTTACAGTTCATGCCAGTCGCTGCACTGGCTGCCAGTCTCCTTTCGAATACAGTTTAAAATAATAATAACCCTCATCCATAAAGCTCTGTATAATGCTGCACCCCCCTACCTCTCCTCTCTTATCTCAGTCTATCGCCCAACCCGTGCTCTTAGATCCGCCAGTGATCTTAGATTAACCTCTACCCTAGTGCGGACCTCCCACTCGCGTCTCCAAGACTTCTCTAGAGCTGCACCAATTCTATGGAATGCTCTGCCCTGGACTATCAGACTAATACCTAACCTCCAAAGTTTCAAACGTGCTCTTAAAACCCATTTCTTTAGGCAAGCCTATAACACTCATTAACTGCATGAAGTTTTAACTCTTCTACTAACCCGTCCTGTGTCGTCCTCCCATCTGTTATCCAGCAACCAACAGGCACCAGACTTCTCTGCAGTCCCATTCACCCTGGACCTGGTATATAAGATGACGGCTGAGTGGTTCAAGCGACAGCAATTCCATTTATTATATTTTGTTCTATTCCCTAAGAAGAATGGCTTGACCGTTAAATATTCTTTTACCTCGTGTTACCCCATCATCTTCATAAACCGTAAGCTCTGGCGAGCAGGGACCTCACTCCTGTTGTTCCATACAAATGTTGTGCTCTGTTACAATACATTTGTATTTGTTTCCTATGATTTGTAAAGCGCTACGGAATATGATGGCGCTATATAAATAAAGATTATTATTATTATTATTATGGAGGCAGTGAACTAGTAGTAGATTAAAGGTGCTGCAACTATGTTAGTTGGATCTTGGGATGGAGCTGGCGCTCTGCAGCCAGGCGAGCTTTTGCCAATCCAAGCCCCTGTCTCTAGGCTACTCCCCAAACAGCACTTCTAAGAACCTTTTGTATAAGATCAAGTGTAGTAGCGTTCTTATAAGTTTAGGATATGGCGGGTGAGGGGAATATAAACAGATGCGCAAGAAGCGCTGAAATAATATCCCTAAATGGTAAAAGTTTGCAAGTATATTTTGTGGATTACACAGCAGGGTGGCGACAAAGTTAACAACTTTGATGTGGAATGCCCTGTAATAGCTCTTGGGCGGTGTGCCTTTTATCGCCTAGGCTCAGCAGTTTCAGCACCGCCTGCTGTCGCTTAGCGACGGCACTGCTGCTGTGCCTAGAGCTACCGACTGATGGCGCCATGCCCACGGATGGTAATTCGGAGGAGGAGGAGGTGGAGGAGGGGTGGGAGGAGGTATAGTAGGCCTTTGAGACCTGGACCGAGGTAGGCCCCGCAATTCTCTGCGTCGGCAGTATATGACCAGCCCCAGGGTCAGACTCGGTCCCAGCCTGCACCAAGTTAAGTGTAGTAGCGTTCTTATAAGTTTGGGATATGGCGGGTGAGGGGAATGTAAACAGATGCGCAAGAAGCGCATGATGCGCATGGAGCTGGCGCTCCGCTGCCAGGCGAGCTTTCGCCAATTCAAGCCCCTGTCTCTAGGCTACTCCCCAAACAGCACTTCTAAGAACCTTTTGTATAAGATCAAGTGTAGTAGCGTTCTTATAAGTTTAGGATATGGCGGGTGAGGGGAATGTAAACAGATGCGCAAGAAGCGCTGAAATAATATCCCTAAATGGTAAAAGTTTGCCAGTATATTTTGTGGATAACACAGCAGGGTGGCGACAAAGTTAACAACTTTGATGTGTAATCCATGAAAACAACCCAAATTTCTGCCTGACACACCTCGTTTGATAAAGGGACGATGTATGGAGGCAGCTATATGGACGACTTTTGGAGGTAGCAATGGAGACAACGTGTGGAGGCTGCTATGGAGACAATTTAATTTGGATAGTGCCTGTATGTGGCAGTCCCAAACATTTTTCAAACCAGAGGAGCAGGTAGGTGGCCCTCCAGTAAAATGGAATAGATTGAGTGCCTGTATGTGGCAGTCCCAAAAATGTTTCAAACCAGAGGAGCAGGTAGGTGGCCCTGCAGTAAAATGGAATAGATTGAGTGCCTGTATGTGGCAGTCCCAAAAAATTTTCAAACCAGAGGAGCAGGTAGGTGGCCCTCCAGTAAAATGGAATAGATTGAGTGCCTGTATGTGGCAGTCCCAAAAATGTTTCAAACCAGAGGAGCAGGTAGGTGGCCCTGCAGTAAAATGGAATAGATTGAGTGCCTGTATGTGGCAGTCCCAAAAATGTTTCAAACCAGAGGAGCAGGTAGGTGGCCCTGCAGTAAAATGGAATAGATTGAGTGCCTGTATGTGGCAGTCCCAAAAATGTTTCAAACCAGAGGAGCAGGTAGGTGGCCCTGCAGTAAAATGGAATAGATTGAGTGCCTGTATGTGGCAGTCCCAAAAATGTTTCAAACCAGAGGAGCAGGTAGGTGGCCCTGCAGTAAAATGGAATAGATTGAGTGCCTGTATGTGGCACTCACAAAAATTGTTTCAAACAGAGGACCGGGTAGGTGGCCCTCCAGAAAAATTAAATGCATGAAGTACTATAGCAAGAGCCAGTGGGCCCTGTCAAAAAATAGCCATTTTCCTCTGCTTTACTGTACAAAGAGGAGGAGAAGGAGGAAAATGAGGAGGAGGAGGAGTGGATCAATTATTCAGGTTGAGCTTCCTTCACCTGGTGGAGATTGGAAATTCTGAGAAATCCAGCCTTTATTCATTTTAATAAGCGTCAGCCTGTCAGCGCTGTCAGTCGACAGGCGTGTACGCTTATCGGTGATGATGCCACCAGCTGCACTGAAAACCCGCTCGGACAAGACGCTAGCGGCAGGACAGGCAAGAACCTCCAAGGCGTACAGCGCCAGTTCGTGCCACATGTCCAGCTTTGAAACCCAGTAGTTGTAGGGAGCTGTGTGATCATTTAGGACGATGGTATGGTCAGCATACGTACTCCCTCACCATCTTTCTGTAAAGATCAGCCCTACTCTGCCGAGACTGGGGACAGGTGACAGTGTCTTGCTGGGGTGACATAAAGCTGGCAAAAGCCTTGTAAAGCGTACCCTTGCCAGTGCTGGACAAGCTGCCTGCTCGCCTACTCTCCCTCGCTACTTGTCCCGCAGAACTACGCACTCTGCCGCTAGCGCTGTCAGAAGGGAAATACTGTTTCAGCTTGTGCACCAGGGCCTGCTGGTATTCATGCATTCTCACACTCCTTTCCTCTGCAGGGATGAGAGTGGAAAGATTTTGCTTGTACCGTGGGTCCAGGAGAGTGAACACCCAGTAATCGGTGCTGGAATAAATTCTTTGAACGCGAGGGTCACGGGATAGGCAGCCTAGCATGAAATCTGCCATATGCGCCAGAGTACCAACGCGTAAGAATTCACTCCCCTCACTGGCCTGACTGTCCATTTCCTCCTCCTCCAACTCCTCCAACTCCTCTTCTTCTGCCCATACACGCTGAACAGTAAAGGACTCAACAATGGTCCCCTCTTGTGTCTCACCAACATTCTCCTCCTCTTCCTCCTCATCCTCCTCCACCTCCACCTCCTCCGATATGCGCTGAGAAACAGACCTGAGGGTGCTTTGGCTATCAACAAGGGAATATTCTTCCCCTGTCTCTTGTGACGAGCGCAAAGCTTCCGACTTCATGCTGACCAGAGAGTTTTTCAACAGGCCAAGCAGCGGGATGGTGAGGCTGATGATGGCGGCATCGCCACTGACCATCTGTGTTGACTCCTCAAAGTTACTCAGCACCTGACAGATATCAGACATCCACGTCCACTCCTCATTGTAGACTTGAGGAAGCTGACTGACCTGACTACCAGTTCTGGTGGAAGTTGACATCTGGCAGTCTACAATCGCTCTGCGCTGCTGGTAAACTCTGGATAACATGGTCAGTGTTGAATTCCACCTCGTGGGCACGTCGCACAACAGTCGGTGAGCGGGCAGTTGGAGGCGGCGCTGCGCTGCCCTGAGAGTGGCAGCATCTGGGCTGGACTTCCTGAAATGCGCACAGATGCGGCGCACCTTCGTGAGCAAATCAGACAGATTGGGGTATGTCTTGAGGAAACGCTGAACTATCAGATTTAACACATGGGCCAGGCATGGCACATGTGTCAGTCTGCCGAGTTGCAGAGCCGCCACCAGGTTACGGCCGTTGTCACACACAACCATTCCCGGCTTGAGGTTCAGCGGTGCCAGCCACAGATCAGTCTGCGCCGTGATGCCCTGTAATAGCTCTTGGGCGGTGTGCCTTTTGTCGCCTAGGCTCAGCAGTTTGAGCACCGCCTGCTGTCGCTTAGCGACGGCACTGCTGCTGTGCCTAGAGCTACCGACTGATGGCGCCGTGCCCACGGATGGTAGTTCGGAGGAGGAGGTGGAGGAGGGGTGGGAGGAGGAGGAGGCATAGTAGGCCTGAAACACCTGGACCGAGGTAGGCCCCGCAATCCTCGGCGTCGGCAGTATATGAGCAGCCCCAGTGTCAGGCTCGGTCCCAGCCTCCACCAAGTTAACCCAATGTGCCGTCAGCGATATATAGTGGCCCTGCCCGGCAGCACTCGTCCACGTGTCCGTGGTCAGGTGGACCTTGTCAGAAACGGCGTTGGTCAGGGCACGGATGATGTTGTCTGACACGTGCTGGTGCAGGGCTGGGACGGCACATCGGGAAAAGTAGTGGCGGCTGGGGACCGAATACCGAGGGGCGGCCGCCGCCATGAGGTTGCGAAAGGCCTCGGTCTCTACTAGCCTATAGGGCAGCATCTCCAGGCTAAGCAATCTGGAGATGTGCACATTAAGGGCTTGGGCGTGTGGGTGGGTTGCACTATATTTGCGTTTCCGCTCCAGCGTCTGGGGTATGGAGAGCTGAACGCTGGTGGATGCTGTGGAGGATCGTGGAGGCGACGATGGGGTTTTTGTGGCAGGGTCCTGGGCAGGGGGCTGACTAGCAGCTGACACAGGGGAAGGAGCAGTGGTGTGCACGGCCGGAGGTGAACGGGCTTGTTGCCACTGAGTGGGGTGTTTAGCATTCATATGCCTGCGCATACTGGTGGTAGTTAAGCTAGTAGTGGTGGAACCCCTGCTGAGCCTGGTTTGGCAAATGTTGCACACCACAGTCCGTCGGTCATCCGGTGTTTCCTTAAAGAACCTCCAGACTTCTGAAGATCTAGCCCTCGCCGCAGGAGCCCTCGCCACGGGAGCTTCACTAGTTGACACATTTGGCGCTGATGCACCAGCTCTGGCCCTGCCTCTCCGTCTGGCCCCACCACTGCCTCTTCCAACCTGTTCTGGTCGAGGACTCTCCTCCGTCTCAGAAGCACTGTGTTCACCCGGCCTCTCAACCCAGCTTGGGTCTGTCACCTCATCATCCTCCGATCCCTCAGTCTGCTCCCCCCTCGGACTTCCTGCCCTGACAACAACTTCCCCACTGTCTGACAACCGTGTCTCCTCATCGTCGGACACCTCTTTACACACTTCCACTACGTCAAGAAGGTCATCATCACCCACAGACTGTGACTGTTGGAAAACCTGGGCATCGGAAAATTGCTCAGCAGCAACCGGACAAGTGGTTTGTGACTGTGGGAAGGGTCCAGAAAACAGTTCCTCAGAGTATGCCGGTTCAAATGCCAAATTTTCCTGGGAGGGGGCAGACTGGGGGGGAGGAGGCTGAGGTGCAGGAGCTGGAGGAGTGGCGATTTCGGTGACATGGGTGGACTGCGTGGAAGACTGACTGGTGTTGGACAAATTGCTCGAAGCATTGTCAGCAATCCACGACATCACCTGTTCGCACTGTTCTGGCCTCAACAGTGCTCTACCACGAGTCCCAGTAACTTCAGACATGAACCTAGGGAGTGTAGCTCTGCGGCGTTCCCCTGCTCCCTCATCAGCAGGTGGTGTCTCACCCCGCCCAGGACCACGGCCTCTGACCCCTGCAGTAGTTGGACGCCCACGTCCCCGCCCTCGTCCTCTACCCCTAGCCCTCGGGTTAAACATTTTTAAAATGAGAGTTATAACTTTTTTTTTTTTTTTACTTTTTTTTGTTTTTTTTTGTGTGTTTTTTTTTTTTTTTTGTTTTTTGTTTTTTTTTGAGTTTTTAAAACCAAACAATGCTATCCTATTGCTATGGCTATTTTCTAGCCAAGTATCAAAGCACACTACTATGCCAGATGAGATGACACTGAGTTAGTGCCTAATTGAAATCCAACCCCTACTAAATTTTCCCACTTCGGTCTTTGCTATGGATATGTGCGTCACTAAGCGCAGAAAACAGCGGTCGCAAGTCTCACTACAAATTGCTCAGAATTGGCTAGTACATGCACTGCAGAAAGTACAGCCACCAGCAGATCAACCAGAAATCAAATATATAGAACGCTACTGTATGCGTAAGTAAGCTCTTTGTATTCTCCTATGGCTATTTTCTAGCCAAGTATCAAAGCACACTACTATGCCAGATGAGATGACACTGAGTTAGTGCCTAATTGAAATCCAACCCCTACTAAATTTTCCCACTTCGGTCTTTGCTATGGATATGTGCGTCACTAAGCGCAGAACACAGCGGTCGCAAGTCTCACTACAAATTGCTCAGAATTGGCTAGTACATGCACTGCAGAAAGTACAGCCACCAGCAGATCAACCAGAAATCAAATATATAGAACGCTACTGTATGCGTAAGTAAGCTCTTTGTATTCTCCTATGGCTATTTTCTAGCCAAGTATCAAAGCACACTACTGTCAGATGAGATGACACTGAGTTAGTGCCTAATTGAAATCCAACCCCTACTAAATTTTCCCACTTCGGTCTTTGCTATGGATATGTGCGTCACTAAGCGCAGAACACAGCGGTCGCAAGTCTCACTACAAATTGCTCAGAATTGGCTAGTACATGCACTGCAGAAAGTACAGCCACCAGCAGATCAACCAGAAATCAAATATATAGAACGCTACTGTATGCGTAAGTAAGCTCTTTGTATTCTCCTATGGCTATTTTCTAGCCAAGTATCAAAGCACACTACTGTCAGATGAGATGACACTGAGTTAGTGCCTAATTGAAATCCAACCCCTACTAAATTTTCCCACTTCGGTCTTTGCTATGGATATGTGTGCCACTAAGAGCTAAACACAACGGTAGCAAGTCCCCCTGCTAATTCCTCACAAAATGGTACTAGATGCAAATTAAAATAAAAAAAGTAGAACGTTATTGTAGCCCTAAGAAGGGCTGTTGGGTTCTTTGAGAATCACTCCTGCCTAACAGTAAGCTAATAGAACACCCTAACGCTTTCCCTGACCAGCAGCAGCTCTCTCCCTAGCGGCATCCAGACACAGAATGATCCGAGCAGCGCGGGCAGCGGCTAGTCTATCCCAGGGTCACCTGATCTGGCCAGCCAACCACTGCTATCGACGTGTAAGGGTACCACGTCATGCTGGGTGGAGTGCAGAGTCTCCTGGCTTGTGATTGGCTCTGTTTCTGGCCGCCAAAAAGCAAAACGGCGGGAGCTGCCATTTTCTCGAGCGGGCGAAGTATTCGTCCGAGCAACGAGCAGTTTCGAGTACCCTAATGCTCGACCGAGCATCAAGCTCGGACGAGCATGTTCGCTCATCTCTAAAAATAACGGTGTTTCTACATTAAGTTAGTGTGTCTCTTTTAGATCGGAGTTGAATTAGCCCCCTAGCTCATTCAGCAACAGAGACAATCACGATCTTAGCTCTTTTAGCAAGAAATGCATGGAAAACAGTGTGCGTCTTATCATTGAGGTTGTCTTGTTAGGTAAATGAGTTAGGAGACAAATTAACGGTGTTTCTACATTAAGTTAGTGTGTCTCTTTTAGATCGGAGTTGAATAGCCCCCTAGCTCATTCAGCAACAGAGATAATCACGATCTTAGCTCTTTTAGCAAGAAATGCATGGAAAACAGTGTGCGTCTTATCATTGAGGTTGTCTTGTTAGGAAAATGAGTTAGGAGACAAAATAATTGTGTTTCTACATTAAGTTAGTGTGTCTCTTTTAGATCGGAGTTGAATTAGCCCCCTAGCTCATTCAGCAACAGAGATAATCACGATCTTAGCTCTTTTAGCAAGAAATGCATGGAAAACAGTGTGCGTCTTATCATTGAGGTTGTCTTGTTAGGAAAATGAGTTAGGAGACAAATTAACGGTGTTTCTACATTAAGTTAGTGTGTCTCTTTTAGATCGGAGTTGAATTAGCCCCCTTGCTCATTCAGCAACAGAGATAATCACGATCTTAGCTCTTTTAGCAAGAAATGCATGGAAAACAGTGTGCGTCTTATCATTGAGGTTGTCTTGTTAGGAAAATGAGTTAGGAGACAAAATAACGCTGTTTCTACATTAAGTTAGTGTGTCTCTTTTAGATCGGAGTTGAATTAGCCCCCTAGCTCATTCAGCAACAGAGATAATCACGATCTTAGCGCTTTTAGCAAGAAATGCATGGAAAACAGTGTGCGTCTTATCATTGAGGTTGTCTTGTTAGGAAAATGAGTTAGGAGACAAAATAACGGTGTTTCTACATTAAGTTAGTGTGTCTCTTTTAGATCGGAGTTGAATTAGCCTCCTAGCTCATTCAGCAACAGAGATAATCACGATCTTAGCTCTTTAAGCAAGAAATGCATTTAAAACAGTGTGTGTCTTATCATTGAGGTTGTCTTGTTAGGAAAATGAGTTAGGAGACAAAATAACGGTGTTTCTACATTAAGTTAGTGTGTCTCTTTTAGATCGGAGTTGAATTAGCCCCCTAGCTCATTAAGCAACAGAGATAATCACGATCTTAGCTCTTTTAGCAAGAAATGCATGGAAAACAGTGTGCGTCTTATCGTTGAGGTTGTCTTGTTAGGAAAATGAGTTAGGAGACAAAATAACGGTGTTTCTACATTAAGTTAGTGTGTCTCTTTTAGATCGGAGTTGAATTAGCCCCCTAGCTCATTCAGCAACAGAGATAATCACGATCTTAGCTCTTTTAGCAAGAAATGCATGGAAAACAGTGTGCGTCTTATCATTGAGGTTGTCTTGTTAGGAAAATGAGTTAGGAGACAAATTAACGGTGTTTCTACATTAAGTTAGTGTGTCTCTTTTAGATCGGAGTTGAATTAGCCCCCTAGCTCATTCAGCAACAGAGATAATCACGATCTTAGCTCTATTAGCAAGAAATGCATGGAAAACAGTGTGCGTCTTATCATTGAGGTTGTCTTGTTAGGAAAATGAGTTAGGAGACAAAATAATTGTGTTTCTACATTAAGTTCGTGTGTCTCTTTAGATCGGAGTTAAATAGCCCCCTAGCTCATTCAGCAACAGAGATAATCACGATCTTAGCTCTTTTAGCAAGAAATGCATGGAAAACAGTGTGCGTCTTATCATTGAGGTTGTCTTGTTAGGAAAATGAGTTAGGAGACAAAATAACGCTGTTTCTACATTAAGTTAGTGTGTCTCTTTTAGATCGGAGTTGAATTAGCCCCCTAGCTCATTAAGCAACAGAGATAATCACGATCTTAGCTCTTTTAGCAAGAAATGCATGGAAAACAGTGTGCGTCTTATCATTGAGGTTGTCTTGTTAGGAAAATGAGTTAGGAGACAAAATAACGGTGTTTCTACATTAAGTTAGTGTGTCTCTTTTAGATCGGAGTTGAATTAGCCCCCTAGCTCATTCAGCAACAGAGATAATCACGATCTTAGCTCTTTTATCAAGAAATGCATGGAAAACAGTGTGCGTCTTATCATTGGAGTTGGCTTGTTAGGAAAATGAGTTAGGAGACAAATTAACGGTGTTTCTACATTAAGTTAGTGTGTCTCTTTTAGATCGGAGTTGAATTAGCCCCCTAGCTCATTCAGCAACAGAGATAATCACGATCTTAGCAATTTTAGCAAGAAATGCATGGAAAACAGTGTGCGTCTTATCATTGAGGTTGTCTTGTTAGGAAAATGAGTTAGGAGACAAAATAACGGTGTTTCTACATTAAGTTAGTGTGTCTCTTTTAGATCGGAGTTGAATTAGCCCCCTAGCTCATTCAGCAACAGAGATAATCACTATCTTAGCTCTTTTAGCAAGAAATGCATGGAAAACAGTGTGCGTCTTATCATTGAGGTTGTCTTGTTAGGAAAATGAGTTAGGAGACAAATTAACGGTGTTTCTACATTAAGTTAGTGTGTCTCTTTTAGATCGGAGTTGAATTAGCCCCCTAGCTCATTCAGCAACAGAGATAATCACTATCTTAGCTCTATTAGCAAGAAATGCATGGAAAACAGTGTGCGTCTTATCATTGAGGTTGTCTTGTTAGGAAAATGAGTTAGGAGACAAAATAATTGTGTTTCTACATTAAGTTCGTGTGTCTATTTAGATCGGAGTTAAATAGCCCCCTAGCTCATTCAGCAACAGAGATAATCACGATCTTAGCTCTTTTAGCAAGAAATGCATGGAAAACAGTGTGCGTCTTATCATTGAGGTTGTCTTGTTAGGAAAATGAGTTAGGAGACAAATTAACGGTGTTTCTACATTAAGTTAGTGTGTCTCTTTTAGATCGGAGTTGAATTAGCCCCCTTGCTCATTCAGCAACAGAGATAATCACGATATTAGCTCTTTTAGCAAGAAATGCATGGAAAACAGTGTGCGTCTTATCATTGAGGTTGTCTTGTTAGGAAAATGAGTTAGGAGACAAAATAACGCTGTTTCTACATTAAGTTAGTGTGTCTCTTTTAGATCGGAGTTAAATTAGCCCCATAGCTCATTCAGCAACAGAGATAATCACGATCTTAGCTCTTTTAGCAAGAAATGCATGGAAAACAGTGTGCGTCTTATCATTGAGGTTGTCTTGTTAGGAAAATGAGTTAGGAGACAAAATAACGCTGTTTCTACATTAAGTTAGTGTGTCTCTTTTAGATCGGAGTTGAATTAGCCCCATAGCTCATTCAGCAACAGAGATAATCACGATCTTAGCTCTTTTAGCAAGAAATGCATGGAAAACAGTGTGCGTCTTATCATTGAGGTTGTCTTGTTAGGAAAATGAGTTAGGAGACAAAATAATTGTGTTTCTACATTAAGTTCGTGTGTCTCTTTAGATCGGAGTTAAATAGCCCCCTAGCTCATTCAGCAACAGAGATAATCACGATCTTAGCTCTTTTAGCAAGAAATGCATGGAAAACAGTGTGCGTCTTATCATTGAGGTTGTCTTGTTAGGAAAATGAGTTAGGAGACAAAATAACGGTGTTTCTACATTAAGTTAGTGTGTCTCTTTTAGATCGGAGTTGAATTAGCCCCCTAGCTCATTCAGCAACAGAGATAATCACTATCTTAGCTCTTTTAGCAAGAAATGCATGGAAAACAGTGTGCGTCTTATCATTGAGGTTGTCTTGTTAGGAAAATGAGTTAGGAGACAAATTAACGGTGTTTCTACATTAAGTTAGTGTGTCTCTTTTAGATCGGTTTTGAATTAGCCCCCTAGCTCATTCAGCAACAGAGATAATCACTATCTTAGCTCTATTAGCAAGAAATGCATGGAAAACAGTGTGCGTCTTATCATTGAGGTTGTCTTGTTAGGAAAATGGGTTAAGAGACAAAATATCGGTGTTTCTACATTAAGTTAGTGTGTCTCTTTTAGATCGGAGTTGAATTAGCCCCCTAGCTCATTCAGCAACAGAGATAATCACGATCTTAGCTCTTTTAGCAAGAAAGGCATGGAAAACAGTGTGCATCCTATCATTGAGGTTGTCTTGTTAGGAAAATGAGTTAAGAGACAAAATAACGGTGTTTCTACATTAAGTTAGTGTGTCTCTTTTAGATCGGAGTTGAATTAGCCCCCTAGCTCATTCAGCAACAGAGATAATCACGATCTTAGCTCTTTTAGCAAGAAATGCATGGAAAACAGTGTGCGTCTTATCATTGAGGTTGTCTTGTTAGGAAAATGAGTTAGGAGACAAAATAACGGTGTTTCTACATTAAGTTAGTGTGTCTCTTTTAGATCGGAGTTGAATTAGCCCCCTAGCTCATTCAGCAACAGAGATAATCACGATCTTAGCTCTTTTATCAAGAAATGCATGGAAAACAGTGTGCGTCTTATCATTGGAGTTGGCTTGTTAGGAAAATGAGTTAGGAGACAAATTAACGGTGTTTCTACATTAAGTTAGTGTGTCTCTTTTAGATCGGAATTGAATTAGCCCCCTAGCTCATTCAGCAACAGAGATAATCACGATCTTAGCAATTTTAGCAAGAAATGCATGGAAAACAGTGTGCGTCTTATCATTGAGGTTGTCTTGTTAGGAAAATGAGTTAGGAGACAAAATAACGGTGTTTCTACATTAAGTTAGTGTGTCTCTTTTAGATCGGAGTTGAATTAGCCCCCTAGCTCATTCAGCAACAGAGATAATCACTATCTTAGCTCTTTTAGCAAGAAATGCATGGAAAACAGTGTGCGTCTTATCATTGAGGTTGTCTTGTTAGGAAAATGAGTTAGGAGACAAATTAACGGTGTTTCTACATTAAGTTAGTGTGTCTCTTTTAGATCGGAGTTGAATTAGCCCCCTAGCTCATTCAGCAACAGAGATAATCACTATCTTAGCTCTATTAGCAAGAAATGCATGGAAAACAGTGTGCGTCTTATCATTGAGGTTGTCTTGTTAGGAAAATGAGTTAGGAGACAAAATAATTGTGTTTCTACATTAAGTTCGTGTGTCTATTTAGATCGGAGTTAAATAGCCCCCTAGCTCATTCAGCAACAGAGATAATCACGATCTTAGCTCTTTTAGCAAGAAATGCATGGAAAACAGTGTGCGTCTTATCATTGAGGTTGTCTTGTTAGGAAAATGAGTTAGGAGACAAATTAACGGTGTTTCTACATTAAGTTAGTGTGTCTCTTTTAGATCGGAGTTGAATTAGCCCCCTTGCTCATTCAGCAACAGAGATAATCACGATCTTAGCTCTTTTAGCAAGAAATGCATGGAAAACAGTGTGCGTCTTATCATTGAGGTTGTCTTGTTAGGAAAATGAGTTAGGAGACAAAATAACGCTGTTTCTACATTAAGTTAGTGTGTCTCTTTTAGATCGGAGTTAAATTAGCCCCATAGCTCATTCAGCAACAGAGATAATCACGATCTTAGCTCTTTTAGCAAGAAATGCATGGAAAACAGTGTGCGTCTTATCATTGAGGTTGTCTTGTTAGGAAAATGAGTTAGGAGACAAAATAACGCTGTTTCTACATTAAGTTAGTGTGTCTCTTTTAGATCGGAGTTGAATTAGCCCCATAGCTCATTCAGCAACAGAGATAATCACGATCTTAGCTCTTTTAGCAAGAAATGCATGGAAAACAGTGTGCGTCTTATCATTGAGGTTGTCTTGTTAGGAAAATGAGTTAGGAGACAAAATAATTGTGTTTCTACATTAAGTTCGTGTGTCTCTTTAGATCGGAGTTAAATAGCCCCCTAGCTCATTCAGCAACAGAGATAATCACGATCTTAGCTCTTTTAGCAAGAAATGCATGGAAAACAGTGTGCGTCTTATCATTGAGGTTGTCTTGTTAGGAAAATGAGTTAGGAGACAAAATAACGGTGTTTCTACATTAAGTTAGTGTGTCTCTTTTAGATCGGAGTTGAATTAGCCCCCTAGCTCATTCAGCAACAGAGATAATCACTATCTTAGCTCTTTTAGCAAGAAATGCATGGAAAACAGTGTGCGTCTTATCATTGAGGTTGTCTTGTTAGGAAAATGAGTTAGGAGACAAATTAACGGTGTTTCTACATTAAGTTAGTGTGTCTCTTTTAGATCGGAGTTGAATTAGCCCCCTAGCTCATTCAGCAACAGAGATAATCACTATCTTAGCTCTATTAGCAAGAAATGCATGGAAAACAGTGTGCGTCTTATCATTGAGGTTGTCTTGTTAGGAAAATGGGTTAAGAGACAAAATATCGGTGTTTCTACATTAAGTTAGTGTGTCTCTTTTAGATCGGAGTTGAATTAGCCCCCTAGCTCATTCAGCAACAGAGATAATCACGATCTTAGCTCTTTTAGCAATAAAGGCATGGAAAACAGTGTGCATCCTATCATTGAGGTTGTCTTGTTAGGAAAATGAGTTAAGAGACAAAATAACGGTGTTTCTACATTAAGTTAGTGTGTCTCTTTTAGATCGGAGTTGAATTAGCCCCCTAGCTCATTCAGCAACAGAGATAATCACGATCTTAGCTCTTTTAGCAAGAAATGCATGGAAAACAGTGTGCGTCTTATCATTGAGGTTGTCTTGTTAGGTAAATGAGTTAGGAGACAAATTAACGGTGTTTCTACATTAAGTTAGTGTGTCTCTTTTAGATCGGAGTTGAATAGCCCCCTAGCTCATTCAGCAACAGAGATAATCACGATCTTAGCTCTTTTAGCAAGAAATGCATGGAAAACAGTGTGCGTCTTATCATTGAGGTTGTCTTGTTAGGAAAATGAGTTAGGAGACAAAATAACGGTGTTTCTACATTAAGTTAGTGTGTCTCTTTTAGATCGGAGTTGAATTAGCCCCCTAGCTCATTCAGCAACAGAGATAATCACGATCTTAGCTCTTTTAGCAAGAAATGCATGGAAAACAGTGTGCGTCTTATCATTGAGGTTGTCTTGTTAGGAAAATGAGTTAGGAGACAAATTAACGGTGTTTCTACATTAAGTTAGTGTGTCTCTTTTAGATCGGAGTTGAATTAGCCCCCTTGCTCATTCAGCAACAGAGATAATCACGATCTTAGCTCTTTTAGCAAGAAATGCATGGAAAACAGTGTGCGTCTTATCATTGAGGTTGTCTTGTTAGGAAAATGAGTTAGGAGACAAAATAACGCTGTTTCTACATTAAGTTAGTGTGTCTCTTTTAGATCGGAGTTGAATTAGCCCCCTAGCTCATTCAGCAACAGAGATAATCACGATCTTAGCTCTTTTAGCAAGAAATGCATGGAAAACAGTGTGCGTCTTATCATTGAGGTTGTCTTGTTAGGAAAATGAGTTAGGAGACAAAATAACGGTGTTTCTACATTAAGTTAGTGTGTCTCTTTTAGATCGGAGTTGAATTAGCCTCCTAGCTCATTCAGCAACAGAGATAATCACGATCTTAGCTCTTTAAGCAAGAAATGCATTTAAAACAGTGTGTGTCTTATCATTGAGGTTGTCTTGTTAGGAAAATGAGTTAGGAGACAAAATAACGGTGTTTCTACATTAAGTTAGTGTGTCTCTTTTAGATCGGAGTTGAATTAGCCCCCTAGCTCATTAAGCAACAGAGATAATCACGATCTTAGCTCTTTTAGCAAGAAATGCATGGAAAACAGTGTGCGTCTTATCATTGAGGTTGTCTTGTTAGGAAAATGAGTTAGGAGACAAAATAACGGTGTTTCTACATTAAGTTAGTGTGTCTCTTTTAGATCGGAGTTGAATTAGCCCCCTAGCTCATTCAGCAACAGAGATAATCACGATCTTAGCTCTTTTAGCAAGAAATGCATGGAAAACAGTGTGCGTCTTATCATTGAGGTTGTCTTGTTAGGAAAATGAGTTAGGAGACAAATTAACGGTGTTTCTACATTAAGTTAGTGTGTCTCTTTTAGATCGGAGTTGAATTAGCCCCCTAGCTCATTCAGCAACAGAGATAATCACGATCTTAGCTCTATTAGCAAGAAATGCATGGAAAACAGTGTGCGTCTTATCATTGAGGTTGTCTTGTTAGGAAAATGAGTTAGGAGACAAAATAATTGTGTTTCTACATTAAGTTCGTGTGTCTCTTTAGATCGGAGTTAAATAGCCCCCTAGCTCATTCAGCAACAGAGATAATCACGATCTTAGCTCTTTTAGCAAGAAATGCATGGAAAACAGTGTGCGTCTTATCATTGAGGTTGTCTTGTTAGGAAAATGAGTTAGGAGACAAAATAACGCTGTTTCTACATTAAGTTAGTGTGTCTCTTTTAGATCGGAGTTGAATTAGCCCCCTAGCTCATTCAGCAACAGAGATAATCACGATCTTAGCTCTTTTATCAAGAAATGCATGGAAAACAGTGTGCGTCTTATCATTGGAGTTGGCTTGTTAGGAAAATGAGTTAGGAGACAAATTAACGGTGTTTCTACATTAAGTTAGTGTGTCTCTTTTAGATCGGAGTTGAATTAGCCCCCTAGCTCATTCAGCAACAGAGATAATCACGATCTTAGCAATTTTAGCAAGAAATGCATGGAAAACAGTGTGCGTCTTATCATTGAGGTTGTCTTGTTAGGAAAATGAGTTAGGAGACAAAATAACGGTGTTTCTACATTAAGTTAGTGTGTCTCTTTTAGATCGGAGTTGAATTAGCCCCCTAGCTCATTCAGCAACAGAGATAATCACTATCTTAGCTCTTTTAGCAAGAAATGCATGGAAAACAGTGTGCGTCTTATCATTGAGGTTGTCTTGTTAGGAAAATGAGTTAGGAGACAAATTAACGGTGTTTCTACATTAAGTTAGTGTGTCTCTTTTAGATCGGAGTTGAATTAGCCCCCTAGCTCATTCAGCAACAGAGATAATCACTATCTTAGCTCTATTAGCAAGAAATGCATGGAAAACAGTGTGCGTCTTATCATTGAGGTTGTCTTGTTAGGAAAATGAGTTAGGAGACAAATTAACGGTGTTTCTACATTAAGTTAGTGTGTCTCTTTTAGATCGGAGTTGAATTAGCCCCCTAGCTCATTCAGCAACAGAGATAATCACTATCTTAGCTCTATTAGCAAGAAATGCATGGAAAACAGTGTGCGTCTTATCATTGAGGTTGTCTTGTTAGGAAAATGAGTTAGGAGACAAAATAATTGTGTTTCTACATTAAGTTCGTGTGTCTATTTAGATCGGAGTTAAATAGCCCCCTAGCTCATTCAGCAACAGAGATAATCACGATCTTAGCTCTTTTAGCAAGAAATGCATGGAAAACAGTGTGCGTCTTATCATTGGAGTTGGCTTGTTAGGAAAATGAGTTAGGAGACAAATTAACGGTGTTTCTACATTAAGTTAGTGTGTCTCTTTTAGATCGGAGTTGAATTAGCCCCCTAGCTCATTCAGCAACAGAGATAATCACGATCTTAGCTCTTTTATCAAGAAATGCATGGAAAACAGTGTGCGTCTTATCATTGGAGTTGGCTTGTTAGGAAAATGAGTTAGGAGACAAATTAACGGTGTTTCTACATTAAGTTAGTGTGTCTCTTTTAGATCGGAGTTGAATTAGCCCCCTAGCTCATTCAGCAACAGAGATAATCACGATCTTAGCAATTTTAGCAAGAAATGCATGGAAAACAGTGTGCGTCTTATCATTGAGGTTGTCTTGTTAGGAAAATGAGTTAGGAGACAAAATAACGGTGTTTCTACATTAAGTTAGTGTGTCTCTTTTAGATCGGAGTTGAATTAGCCCCCTAGCTCATTCAGCAACAGAGATAATCACTATCTTAGCTCTTTTAGCAAGAAATGCATGGAAAACAGTGTGCGTCTTATCATTGAGGTTGTCTTGTTAGGAAAATGAGTTAGGAGACAAATTAACGGTGTTTCTACATTAAGTTAGTGTGTCTCTTTTAGATCGGAGTTGAATTAGCCCCCTAGCTCATTCAGCAACAGAGATAATCACTATCTTAGCTCTATTAGCAAGAAATGCATGGAAAACAGTGTGCGTCTTATCATTGAGGTTGTCTTGTTAGGAAAATGAGTTAGGAGACAAATTAACGGTGTTTCTACATTAAGTTAGTGTGTCTCTTTTAGATCGGAGTTGAATTAGCCCCCTAGCTCATTCAGCAACAGAGATAATCACTATCTTAGCTCTATTAGCAAGAAATGCATGGAAAACAGTGTGCGTCTTATCATTGAGGTTGTCTTGTTAGGAAAATGAGTTAGGAGACAAAATAATTGTGTTTCTACATTAAGTTCGTGTGTCTATTTAGATCGGAGTTAAATAGCCCCCTAGCTCATTCAGCAACAGAGATAATCACGATCTTAGCTCTTTTAGCAAGAAATGCATGGAAAACAGTGTGCGTCTTATCATTGAGGTTGTCTTGTTAGGAAAATGAGTTAGGAGACAAATTAACGGTGTTTCTACATTAAGTTAGTGTGTCTCTTTTAGATCGGAGTTGAATTAGCCCCCTTGCTCATTCAGCAACAGAGATAATCACGATCTTAGCTCTTTTAGCAAGAAATGCATGGAAAACAGTGTGCGTCTTATCATTGAGGTTGTCTTGTTAGGAAAATGAGTTAGGAGACAAAATAACGCTGTTTCTACATTAAGTTAGTGTGTCTCTTTTAGATCGGAGTTAAATTAGCCCCATAGCTCATTCAGCAACAGAGATAATCACGATCTTAGCTCTTTTAGCAAGAAATGCATGGAAAACAGTGTGCGTCTTATCATTGAGGTTGTCTTGTTAGGAAAATGAGTTAGGAGACAAAATAACGCTGTTTCTACATTAAGTTAGTGTGTCTCTTTTAGATCGGAGTTGAATTAGCCCCATAGCTCATTCAGCAACAGAGATAATCACGATCTTAGCTCTTTTAGCAAGAAATGCATGGAAAACAGTGTGCGTCTTATCATTGAGGTTGTCTTGTTAGGAAAATGAGTTAGGAGACAAAATAATTGTGTTTCTACATTAAGTTCGTGTGTCTCTTTAGATCGGAGTTAAATAGCCCCCTAGCTCATTCAGCAACAGAGATAATCACGATCTTAGCTCTTTTAGCAAGAAATGCATGGAAAACAGTGTGCGTCTTATCATTGAGGTTGTCTTGTTAGGAAAATGAGTTAGGAGACAAAATAACGGTGTTTCTACATTAAGTTAGTGTGTCTCTTTTAGATCGGAGTTGAATTAGCCCCCTAGCTCATTCAGCAACAGAGATAATCACTATCTTAGCTCTTTTAGCAAGAAATGCATGGAAAACAGTGTGCGTCTTATCATTGAGGTTGTCTTGTTAGGAAAATGAGTTAGGAGACAAATTAACGGTGTTTCTACATTAAGTTAGTGTGTCTCTTTTAGATCGGTTTTGAATTAGCCCCCTAGCTCATTCAGCAACAGAGATAATCACTATCTTAGCTCTATTAGCAAGAAATGCATGGAAAACAGTGTGCGTCTTATCATTGAGGTTGTCTTGTTAGGAAAATGGGTTAAGAGACAAAATATCGGTGTTTCTACATTAAGTTAGTGTGTCTCTTTTAGATCGGAGTTGAATTAGCCCCCTAGCTCATTCAGCAACAGAGATAATCACGATCTTAGCTCTTTTAGCAAGAAAGGCATGGAAAACAGTGTGCATCCTATCATTGAGGTTGTCTTGTTAGGAAAATGAGTTAAGAGACAAAATAACGGTGTTTCTACATTAAGTTAGTGTGTCTCTTTTAGATCGGAGTTGAATTAGCCCCCTAGCTCATTCAGCAACAGAGATAATCACGATCTTAGCTCTATTAGCAAGAAATGCATGGAAAACAGTGTGCGTCTTATCATTGAGGTTGTCTTGTTAGGAAAATGGGTTAGGAGACAAAATATCGGTGTTTCTACATTAAGTTAGTGTGTCTCTTTTAGATCGGAGTTGAATTAGCCCCCTAGCTCATTCAGCAACAGAGATAATCACGATCTTAGCTCTTTTAGCAAGAAATGCATGGAAAACAGTGTGCGTCTTATCATTGAGGTTGTCTTGTTAGGAAAATGAGTTAGGAGACAAATTAACGGTGTTTCTACATTAAGTTAGTGTGTCTCTTTTAGATCGGAGTTGAATTAGCCCCCTAGCTATTCAGCAACAGAGATAATCACGATCTTAGCTCTATTAGCAAGAAATGCATGGAAAACAGTGTGCGTCTTATCATTGAGGTTGTCTTGTTAGGAAAATGAGTTAGGAGACAAAATAACGCAGTTTCTACATTAAGTTAGTGTGTCTCTTTTAGATCGGAGTTGAATTAGCCCCATAGCTCATTCAGCAACAGAGATAATCACGATCTTAGCTCTTTTAGCAAGAAATGCATGGAAAACAGTGTGCGTCTTATCATTGAGGTTGTCTTGTTAGGAAAATGAGTTAGGAGACAAAATAATTGTGTTTCTACATTAAGTTCGTGTGTCTCTTTAGATCGGAGTTAAATAGCCCCCTAGCTCATTCAGCAACAGAGATAATCACGATCTTAGCTCTTTTAGCAAGAAATGCATGGAAAACAGTGTGCGTCTTATCATTGAGGTTGTCTTGTTAGAAAAATGAGTTAGGAGACAAAATAACGGTGTTTCTACATTAAGTTAGTGTGTCTCTTTTAGATCGGAGTTGAATTAGCCCCCTAGCTCATTAAGCAACAGAGATAATCACGATCTTAGCTCTTTTAGCAAGAAATGCATGGAAAACAGTATGCGTCTTATCATTGAGGTTGTCTTGTTAGGAAAATGAGTTAGGAGACAAAATAACGGTGTTTCTACATTAAGTTAGTGTGTCTCTTTTAGATCGGAGTTGAATTAGCCCCCTAGCTCATTCAGCAACAGAGATAATCACGATCTTAGCTCTTTTATCAAGAAATGCATGGAAAACAGTGTGCGTCTTATCATTGAGGTTGTCTTGTTAGGAAAATGAGTTAGGAGACAAATTAACGGTGTTTCTACATTAAGTTAGTGTGTCTCTTTTAGATCGGAGTTGAATTAGCCCCCTTGCTCATTCAGCAACAGAGATAATCACGATCTTAGCTCTTTTAGCAAGAAATGCATGGAAAACAGTGTGCGTCTTATCATTGAGGTTGTCTTGTTAGGAAAATGAGTTAGGAGACAAAATAACGCTGTTTCTACATTAAGTTAGTGTGTCTCTTTTAGATCGGAGTTAAATTAGCCCCATAGCTCATTCAGCAACAGAGATAATCACGATCTTAGCTCTTTTAGCAAGAAATGCATGGAAAACAGTGTGCGTCTTATCATTGAGGTTGTCTTGTTAGGAAAATGAGTTAGGAGACAAAATAACGGTGTTTCTACATTAAGTTAGTGTGTCTCTTTTAGATCGGAGTTGAATTAGCCCCCTAGCTCATTCAGCAACAGAGATAATCACTATCTTAGCTCTTTTAGCAAGAAATGCATGGAAAACAGTGTGCGTCTTATCATTGAGGTTGTCTTGTTAGGAAAATGAGTTAGGAGACAAATTAACGGTGTTTCTACATTAAGTTAGTGTGTCTCTTTTAGATCGGTTTTGAATTAGCCCCCTAGCTCATTCAGCAACAGAGATAATCACTATCTTAGCTCTATTAGCAAGAAATGCATGGAAAACAGTGTGCGTCTTATCATTGAGGTTGTCTTGTTAGGAAAATGGGTTAAGAGACAAAATATCGGTGTTTCTACATTAAGTTAGTGTGTCTCTTTTAGATCGGAGTTGAATTAGCCCCCTAGCTCATTCAGCAACAGAGATAATCACGATCTTAGCTCTTTTAGCAAGAAAGGCATGGAAAACAGTGTGCATCCTATCATTGAGGTTGTCTTGTTAGGAAAATGAGTTAAGAGACAAAATAACGGTGTTTCTACATTAAGTTAGTGTGTCTCTTTTAGATCGGAGTTGAATTAGCCCCCTAGCTCATTCAGCAACAGAGATAATCACGATCTTAGCTCTATTAGCAAGAAATGCATGGAAAACAGTGTGCGTCTTATCATTGAGGTTGTCTTGTTAGGAAAATGGGTTAGGAGACAAAATATCGGTGTTTCTACATTAAGTTAGTGTGTCTCTTTTAGATCGGAGTTGAATTAGCCCCCTAGCTCATTCAGCAACAGAGATAATCACGATCTTAGCTCTTTTAGCAATAAAGGCATGGAAAACAGTGTGCATCTTATCATTGAGGTTGTCTTGTTAGGAAAATGAGTTAAGAGACAAAATAACGGTGTTTCTACATTAAGTTAGTGTGTCTCTTTTAGATCGGAGTTGAATTAGCCCCCTAGCTATTCAGCAACAGAGATAATCACGATCTTAGCTCTATTAGCAAGAAATGCATGGAAAACAGTGTGCGTCTTATCATTGAGGTTGTCTTGTTAGGAAAATGAGTTAGGAGACAAAATAACGCAGTTTCTACATTAAGTTAGTGTGTCTCTTTTAGATCGGAGTTGAATTAGCCCCATAGCTCATTCAGCAACAGAGATAATCACGATCTTAGCTCTTTTAGCAAGAAATGCATGGAAAACAGTGTGCGTCTTATCATTGAGGTTGTCTTGTTAGGAAAATGAGTTAGGAGACAAAATAATTGTGTTTCTACATTAAGTTCGTGTGTCTCTTTAGATCGGAGTTAAATAGCCCCCTAGCTCATTCAGCAACAGAGATAATCACGATCTTAGCTCTTTTAGCAAGAAATGCATGGAAAACAGTGTGCGTCTTATCATTGAGGTTGTCTTGTTAGGAAAATGAGTTAGGAGACAAAATAACGGTGTTTCTACATTAAGTTAGTGTGTCTCTTTTAGATCGGAGTTGAATTAGCCCCCTAGCTCATTAAGCAACAGAGATAATCACGATCTTAGCTCTTTTAGCAAGAAATGCATGGAAAACAGTATGCGTCTTATCATTGAGGTTGTCTTGTTAGGAAAATGAGTTAGGAGACAAAATAACGGTGTTTCTACATTAAGTTAGTGTGTCTCTTTTAGATCGGAGTTGAATTAGCCCCCTAGCTCATTCAGCAACAGAGATAATCACGATCTTAGCTCTTTTATCAAGAAATGCATGGAAAACAGTGTGCGTCTTATCATTGGAGTTGTCTTGTTAGGAAAATGAGTTAGGAGACAAATTAACGGTGTTTCTACATTAAGTTAGTGTGTCTCTTTTAGATCGGAATTGAATTAGCCCCCTAGCTCATTCAGCAACAGAGATAATCACGATCTTAGCAATTTTAGCAAGAAATGCATGGAAAACAGTGTGCGTCTTATCATTGAGGTTGTCTTGTTAGGAAAATGAGTTAGGAGACAAAATAACGGTGTTTCTACATTAAGTTAGTGTGTCTCTTTTAGATCGGAGTTAAATTAGCCCCCTAGCTCATTCAGCAACAGAGATAATCACTATCTTAGCTCTTTTAGCAAGAAATGCATGGAAAACAGTGTGCGTCTTATCATTGAGGTTGTCTTGTTAGGAAAATGAGTTAGGAGGCAAATTAACGGTGTTTCTACATTAAGTTAGTGTGTCTCTTTTAGATCGGAGTTGAATTAGCCCCCTAGCTCATTAAGCAACAGAGATAATCACTATCTTAGCTCTATTAGCAAGAAATGCATGGAAAACAGTGTGCGTCTTATCATTGAGGTTGTCTTGTTAGGAAAATGAGTTAGGAGACAAAATAACGGTGTTTCTACATTAAGTTAGTGTGTCTCTTTTAGATCGGAGTTGAATTAGCCCCCTAGCTCATTCAGCAACAGAGATAATCACGATCTTAGCTCTTTTAGCAAGAAATGCATGGAAAACAGTGTGCGTCTTATCATTGAGGTTGTCTTGTTAGGAAAATGGGTTAGGAGACAAAATATCGGTGTTTCTACATTAAGTTAGTGTGTCTCTTTTAGATCGGAGTTGAATTAGCCCCCTAGCTCATTCAGCAACAGAGATAATCAGTATCTTAGCTCTTTTAGCAAGAAATGCATGGAAAACAGTGTGCGTCTTATCATTGAGGTTGTCTTGTTAGGAAAATGAGTTAGGAGACAAATTAACGGTGTTTCTACATTAAGATAGTGTGTCTCTTTTAGATCGGAGTTGAATTAGCCCCCTAGCTCATTCAGCAACAGAGATAATCACTATCTTAGCTCTATTAGCAAGAAATGCATGGAAAACAGTGTGCGTCTTATCATTGAGGTTGTCTTGTTAGGAAAATGAGTTAGGAGACAAAATAATTGTGTTTCTACATTAAGTTCGTGTGTCTCTTTAGATCGGAGTTAAATAGCCCCCTAGCTCATTCAGCAACAGAGATAATCACGATCTTAGCTCTTTTAGCAAGAAATGCATGGAAAACAGTGTGCGTCTTATCATTGAGGTTGTCTTGTTAGGAAAATGAGTTAGGAGACAAAATAACGGTGTTTCTACATTAAGTTAGTGTGTCTCTTTTAGATCGGAGTTGAATTAGCCCCCTAGCTCATTCAGCAACAGAGATAATCACGATCTTAGCTCTTTTAGCAAGAAATGCATGGAAAACAGTGTGCGTCTTATCATTGAGGTTGTCTTGTTAGGAAAATGAGTTAGGAGACAAAATAACGGTGTTTCTACATTAAGTTAGTGTGTCTCTTTTAGATCGGAGTTGAATTAGCCCCCTAGCTCATTCA
The DNA here is from genome assembly GCF_040894005.1 of Engystomops pustulosus. Lineage (NCBI taxonomy): Eukaryota > Metazoa > Chordata > Amphibia > Anura > Leptodactylidae > Engystomops > Engystomops pustulosus. The sequence continues at coordinate 55,627,211 of NC_092418.1, read as the reverse complement.
GCAACAGAGATAATCACGATCTTAGCTCTTTTATCAAGAAATGCATGGAAAACAGTGTGCGTCTTATCATTGGAGTTGTCTTGTTAGGAAAATGAGTTAGGAGACAATTTAACGGTGTTTCTACATTAAGTTAGTGTGTCTCTTTTAGATCGGAATTGAATTAGCCCACTAGCTCATTCAGCAACAGAGATAATCACGATCTTAGCTCTTTTAGCAAGAAATGCATGAAAACAGTGTGCGTCTTATCATTGAGGTTGTCTTGTTAGGAAAATGAGTTAGGAGACAAAATAACGCAGTTTCTACATTAAGTTAGTGTGTCTCTTTTAGATCAGAGTTGAATAGCCCCCTAGCTCATTCAGCAATAGAGATAATAACGATCTTAGCTCTTTTAGCAAGAAATGCATGGAAAACAGTGTTCGTCTTATCATTGAGGTTGTCTTGTTAGGAAATTGAGTTAGGAGACAAAATAACGGTGTTTCTACATTGAGTTAGTGTGTCTCTTTAGATCGGAGTTAAATAGCGCCCTAGCTCATTCAGCAACAGAGATAATCACGATCTTTGCTCTTTTAGCAAGAAATGCATGGAAAACAGTGTGCGTCTTATCATTGAGGTTGTCTTGTTAGGAAAATGAGTTAGGAGACAAAATAACGGTGTTTCTACATTAAGTTAGTGTGTCTCTTTTAGATCGGAGTTGAATTAGCCCCCTAGCTCATTCAGCAACAGAGATAATCACGATCTTAGCTCTTTTAGCAAGAAATGCATGGAAAACAGTGTGCGTCTTATCATTGAGGTTGTCTTGTTAGGAAAATGAGTTAGGAGACAAAATAACGGTGTTTCTACATTAAGTTAGTGTGTCTCTTTTAGATCGGAGTTGAATTAGCCCCCTTGCTCATTCAGCAACAGAGATAATCACGATCTTAGCTCTTTTAGCAAGAAATGCATGGAAAACAGTGTGCGTCTTATCATTGAGGTTGTCTTGTTAGGAAAATGAGTTAGGAGACAAAATAACGGTGTTTCTACATTAAGTTAGTGTGTCTCTTTTAGATCGGAGTTGAATTAGCCCCCTAGCTCATTCAGCAACAGAGATAATCACGATCTTAGCTCTTTTAGCAAGAAATGCATGGAAAACAGTGTGCGTCTTTTTATTGAGGTTGTCTTGTTAGGAAAATGAGTTAGGAGACAAAATAATGGTGTTTCTACATTAAGTTAGTGTGTCTCTTTTAGATCGGAGTTGAATTAGCCCCCTAGCTCATTCAGCAACAGAGATAATCATGATCTTAGCTCTTTTAGCAAGAAATGCATGGAAAACAGTGTGTGTCTTATCATTGAGGTTGTCTTGTTAGGAAAATGAGTTAAGAGACAAATTAACGGTGTTTCTACATTAAGTTAATGTGTCTCTTTTAGATCGGAGTTGAATTAGCCCCCTAGCTCATTCAGCAACAGAGATAATCACGATCTTAGCTCTTTTAGTAAGAAATGCATGGAAAACAGTGTGCGTCTTATCATTGAGGTTGTCTTGTTAGGAAAATGAGTTAGGAGACAAAATAACGGTGTTTCTACATTAAGTTAGTGTGTCTCTTTTAGATCGGAGTTGAATTAGCCGCCTAGCTCATTCAGCAACAGAGATAATCACGATCTTAGCTCTTTTAGCAAGAAATGCATGGAAAACAGTGTGCGTCTTATCATTGAGGTTGTCTTGTTAGGAAAATGAGTTAGGAGACAAAATAACGGTGTTTCTACATTAAGTTAGTGTGTCTCTTTTAGATCGGAGTTGAATTAGCCCCCTAGCTCATTCAGCAACAGAGATAATCACGATCTTAGCTCTTTTATCAAGAAATGCATGGAAAACAGTGTGCGTCTTATCATTGGAGTTGTCTTGTTAGGAAAATGAGTTAGGAAACAATTTAACGGTGCTTCTACATTAAGTTAGTGTGTCTCTTTTAGATCGGAATTGAATTAGCCCCCTAGCTCATTCAGCAACAGAGATAATCACGATCTTAGCTCTTTTAGCAAGAAATGCATGGAAAACAGTGTGCGTCTTATCATTGAGGTTGTCTTGTTAGGAAAATGAGTTAGGAGACAAAATAACGCAGTTTCTACATTAAGTTAGTGTGTCTCTTTTAGATCAGAGTTGAATAGCCCCCTAGCTCATTCAGCAATAGAGATAATCACGATCTTAGCTCTTTTAGCAAGAAATGCATGGAAAACAGTGTTCGTCTTATCATTGAGGTTGTCTTGTTAGGAAAATGAGTTAGGAGACAAAATAACGGTGTTTCTACATTAAGTTAGTGTGTCTCTTTTAGATCGGAGTTGAATTAGCCCCCTTGCTCATTCAGCAACAGAGATAATCACGATCTTAGCTCTTTTAGCAAGAAATGAATGGAAAACAGTGTGCGTCTTATCATTGAGGTTGTCTTGTTAGGAAAATGAGTTAGGAGACAAAATAACGGTGTTTCTACATTAAGTTAGTGTGTCTCTTTTAGATCGGAGTTGAATTAGCCCCCTAGCTCATTCAGCAACAGAGATAATCACGATCTTAGCTCTTTTAGCAAAAAATGCATGGAAAACAGTGTGCGTCTTATCATTGAGGTTGTCGTGTTAGGAAAATGAGTTAGGAGACAAAATAACGGTGTTTCTACATTAAGTTAGTGTGTCTCTTTTAGATCGGAGTTGAATTAGCCCCCTAGCTCATTCAGCAACAGAGATAATCACGATCTTAGCTCTTTTAGCAAGAAATGCATGGAAAACAGTGTGCGTCTTTTTATTGAGGTTGTCTTGTTAGGAAAATGAGTTAGGAGACAAAATAACGGTGTTTCTACATTAAGTTAGTGTGTCTCTTTTAGATCGGAGTTGAATTAGCCCCCTAGCTCATTCAGCAACAGAGATAATCACGATCTTAGCTCTTTTAGCAAGAAATGCATGGAAAACAGTGTGCGTCTTATCATTGAGGTTGTCTTGTTAGGAAAATGAGTTAGGAGACAAATTAATGGTGTTTCTACATTAAGTTAGTGTGTCTCTTTTAGATCGGAGTTGAATTAGCCCCCTAGCTCATTCATCAACAGAGATCATCACGATCTTAGCTCTTTTAGTAAGAAATGCATGGAAAACAGTGTGCGTCTTATCATTGAGGTTGTCTTGTTAGGAAAATGAGTTAGGAGACAAAATAACGGTGTTTCTACATTAAGTTAGTGTGTCTCTTTTAGATCGGAGTTGAATTAGCCGCCTAGCTCATTCAGCAACAGAGATAATCACGATCTTAGCTCTTTTAGCAAGAAATGCATGGAAAACAGTGTGCGTCTTATCATTGAGGTTGTCTTGTTAGGAAAATGAGTTAGGAGACAAAATAACGGTGTTTCTACATTAAGTTAGTGTGTCTCTTTTAGATCGGAGTTGAATTAGCCCCCTAGCTCATTCAGCAACAGAGATAATCACGATCTTAGCTCTTTTAGCAAGAAATGCATGGAAAACAGTGTGCGTCTTTTTATTGAGGTTGTCTTTTTAGGAAAATGAGTTAGGAGACAAAATAACGGTGTTTCTACATTAAGTTAGTGTGTCTCTTTTAGATCGGAGTTGAATTAGCCCCCTAGCTCATTCAGCAACAGAGATAATCACGATCTTAGCTCTTTTAGCAAGAAATGCATGGAAAACAGTGTGCGTCTTATCATTGAGGTTGTCTTGTTAGGAAAATGAGTTAGGAGACAAATTAATGGTGTTTCTACATTAAGTTAGTGTGTCTCTTTTAGATCGGAGTTGAATTAGCCCCCTAGCTCATTCATCAACAGAGATCATCACGATCTTAGCTCTTTTAGTAAGAAATGCATGGAAAACAGTGTGCGTCTTATCATTGAGGTTGTCTTGTTAGGAAAATGAGTTAGGAGACAAAATAACGGTGTTTCTACATTAAGTTAGTGTGTCTCTTTTAGATCGGAGTTGAATTAGCCGCCTAGCTCATTCAGCAACAGAGATAATCACGATCTTAGCTCTTTTAGCAAGAAATGCATGGAAAACAGTGTGCGTCTTATCATTGAGGTTGTCTTGTTAGGAAAATGAGTTAGGAGACAAAATAACGGTGTTTCTACATTAAGTTAGTGTGTCTCTTTTAGATCGGAGTTGAATTAGCCCCCTAGCTCATTCAGCAACAGAGATAATCACGATCTTAGCTCTTTTATCAAGAAATGCATGGAAAACAGTGTGCGTCTTATCATTGGAGTTGTCTTGTTAGGAAAATGAGTTAGGAGACAATTTAACGGTGTTTCTACATTAAGTTAGTGTGTCTCTTTTAGATCGGAATTGAATTAGCCCCCTAGCTCATTCAGCAACAGAGATAATCACGATCTTAGCTCTTTTAGCAAGAAATGCATGGAAAACAGTGTGCGTCTTATCATTGAGGTTGTCTTGTTAGGAAAATGAGTTAGGAGACAAAATAACGCAGTTTATACATTAAGTTAGTGTGTCTCTTTTAGATCAGAGTTGAATAGCCCCCTAGCTCATTCAGCAATAGAGATAATCACGATCTTAGCTCTTTTAGCAAGAAATGCATGGAAAACAGTGTTCGTCTTATCATTGAGGTTGTCTTGTTAGGAAAATGAGTTAGGAGACAAAATAACGGTGTTTCTACATTAAGTTAGTGTGTCTCTTTTAGATCAGAGTTGAATTAGCCCCCTTGCTCATTCAGCAACAGAGATAATCATGATCTTAGCTCTTTTAGCAAGAAATGCATGGAAAACAGTGTGCGTCTTATCATTGAGGTTGTCTTGTTAGGAAAATGAGTTAGGAGACAAAATAACGGTGTTTCTACATTAAGTTAGTGTGTCTCTTTTAGATCGGAGTTGAATTAGCCCCCTAGCTCATTCAGCAACAGAGATAATCACGATCTTAGCTCTTTTAGCAAGAAATGCATGGAAAACAGTGTGCGTCTTATCATTGGAGTTGTCTTGTTAGAAAAATGAGTTAGGAGACAAAATAACGGTGTTTCTACATTAAGTTAGTGTGTCTCTTTTAGATCGGAATTGAATTAGCCCCCTAGCTCATTCAGCAACAGAGATAATCACGATCTTAGCTCTTTTAGCAAGAAATGCATGGAAAACAGTGTGCGTCTTATCATTGAGGTTGTCTTGTTAGGAAAATGAGTTAGGAGACAAATTAACGGTGTTTCTACATTAAGTTAGTGTGTCTCTTTTAGATCGGAGTTCAATTAGCCCCCTAGCTCATTCAGCAACAGAGATAATCACGATCTTAGCTCTTTTAGCAAGAAATGCATGGAAAATAGTGTGCGTCTTATCATTGAGGTTGTCTTGTTAGGAAAATGAGTTAGGAGACAAAATAAATGTGTTTCTACATTAAGTTAGTGTGTCTCTTTAGATCGGAGTTAAGTAGCGCCCTAGCTCATTCAGCAACAGAGATAATCACGATCTTAGCTCTTTTAGCAAGAAATGCATGGAAAACAGTGTTCGTCTTATCATTGAGGTTGTCTTGTTAGGAAAATGAGTTAGGAGACAAAATAACGGTGTTTCTACATTAAGTTAGTGTGTCTCTTTTAGATCAGAGTTGAATTAGCCCCATAGCTCATTCAGCAACAGAGATAATCACGATCTTAGCTCTTTTAGCAAGAAATGCATGGAAAACAGTGTGCGTCTTATCATTGAGGTTGTCTTGTTAGGAAAATGAGTTAGGAGACAAAATAACGGTGTTTCTACATTAAGTTAGTGTGTCTCTTTTAGATCGGAGTTGAATTAGCCCCCTAGCTCATTCAGCAACAGAGATAATCACGATCTTAGCTCTTTTAGCAAGAAATGCATGGAAAACAGTGTGCGTCTTTTTATTGAGGTTGTCTTGTTAGGAAAATGAGTTAGGAGACAAAATAATGGTGTTTCTACATTAAGTTAGTGTGTCTCTTTTAGATCGGAGTTGAATTAGCCCCCTAGCTCATTCAGCAACAGAGATAATCATGATCTTAGCTCTTTTAGCAAGAAATGCATGGAAAACAGTGTGTGTCTTATCATTGAGGTTGTCTTGTTAGGAAAATGAGTTAAGAGACAAATTAACGGTGTTTCTACATTAAGTTAATGTGTCTCTTTTAGATCGGAGTTGAATTAGCCCCCTAGCTCATTCAGCAACAGAGATAATCACGATCTTAGCTCTTTTAGTAAGAAATGCATGGAAAACAGTGTGCGTCTTATCATTGAGGTTGTCTTGTTAGGAAAATGAGTTAGGAGACAAAATAACGGTGTTTCTACATTAAGTTAGTGTGTCTCTTTTAGATCGGAGTTGAATTAGCCGCCTAGCTCATTCAGCAACAGAGATAATCACGATCTTAGCTCTTTTAGCAAGAAATGCATGGAAAACAGTGTGCGTGTTATCATTGAGGTTGTCTTGTTAGGAAAATGAGTTAGGAGACAAAATAACGGTGTTTCTACATTAAGTTAGTGTGTCTCTTTTAGATCGGAGTTGAATTAGCCCCCTAGCTCATTCAGCAACAGAGATAATCACGATCTTAGCTCTTTTATCAAGAAATGCATGGAAAACAGTGTGCGTCTTATCATTGGAGTTGTCTTGTTAGGAAAATGAGTTAGGAAACAATTTAACGGTGCTTCTACATTAAGTTAGTGTGTCTCTTTTAGATCGGAATTGAATTAGCCCCCTAGCTCATTCAGCAACAGAGATAATCACGATCTTAGCTCTTTTAGCAAGAAATGCATGGAAAACAGTGTGCGTCTTATCATTGAGGTTGTCTTGTTAGGAAAATGAGTTAGGAGACAAAATAACGCAGTTTCTACATTAAGTTAGTGTGTCTCTTTTAGATCAGAGTTGAATAGCCCCCTAGCTCATTCAGCAATAGAGATAATCACGATCTTAGCTCTTTTAGCAAGAAATGCATGGAAAACAGTGTTCGTCTTATCATTGAGGTTGTCTTGTTAGGAAAATGAGTTAGGAGACAAAATAACGGTGTTTCTACATTAAGTTAGTGTGTCTCTTTTAGATCGGAGTTGAATTAGCCCCCTTGCTCATTCAGCAACAGAGATAATCACGATCTTAGCTCTTTTAGCAAGAAATGAATGGAAAACAGTGTGCGTCTTATCATTGAGGTTGTCTTGTTAGGAAAATGAGTTAGGAGACAAAATAACGGTGTTTCTACATTAAGTTAGTGTGTCTCTTTTAGATTGGAGTTGAATTAGCCCCCTAGCTCATTCAGCAACAGAGATAATCACGATCTTAGCTCTTTTAGCAAAAAATGCATGGAAAACAGTGTGCGTCTTATCATTGAGGTTGTCGTGTTAGGAAAATGAGTTAGGAGACAAAATAACGGTGTTTCTACATTAAGTTAGTGTGTCTCTTTTAGATCGGAGTTGAATTAGCCCCCTAGCTCATTCAGCAACAGAGATAATCACGATCTTAGCTCTTTTAGCAAGAAATGCATGGAAAACAGTGTGCGTCTTTTTATTGAGGTTGTCTTGTTAGGAAAATGAGTTAGGAGACAAAATAACGGTGTTTCTACATTAAGTTAGTGTGTCTCTTTTAGATCGGAGTTGAATTAGCCCCCTAGCTCATTCAGCAACAGAGATAATCACGATCTTAGCTCTTTTAGCAAGAAATGCATGGAAAACAGTGTGCGTCTTATCATTGAGGTTGTCTTGTTAGGAAAATGAGTTAGGAGACAAATTAATGGTGTTTCTACATTAAGTTAGTGTGTCTCTTTTAGATCGGAGTTGAATTAGCCCCCTAGCTCATTCATCAACAGAGATCATCACGATCTTAGCTCTTTTAGTAAGAAATGCATGGAAAACAGTGTGCGTCTTATCATTGAGGTTGTCTTGTTAGGAAAATGAGTTAGGAGACAAAATAACGGTGTTTCTACATTAAGTTAGTGTGTCTCTTTTAGATCGGAGTTGAATTAGCCGCCTAGCTCATTCAGCAACAGAGATAATCACGATCTTAGCTCTTTTAGCAAGAAATGCATGGAAAACAGTGTGCGTCTTATCATTGAGGTTGTCTTGTTAGGAAAATGAGTTAGGAGACAAAATAACGGTGTTTCTACATTAAGTTAGTGTGTCTCTTTTAGATCGGAGTTGAATTAGCCCCCTAGCTCATTCAGCAACAGAGATAATCACGATCTTAGCTCTTTTAGCAAGAAATGCATGGAAAACAGTGTGCGTCTTTTTATTGAGGTTGTCTTGTTAGGAAAATGAGTTAGGAGACAAAATAACGGTGTTTCTACATTAAGTTAGTGTGTCTCTTTTAGATCGGAGTTGAATTAGCCCCCTAGCTCATTCAGCAACAGAGATAATCACGATCTTAGCTCTTTTAGCAAGAAATGCATGGAAAACAGTGTGCGTCTTATCATTGAGGTTGTCTTGTTAGGAAAATGAGTTAGGAGACAAATTAATGGTGTTTCTACATTAAGTTAGTGTGTCTCTTTTAGATCGGAGTTGAATTAGCCCCCTAGCTCATTCATCAACAGAGATCATCACGATCTTAGCTCTTTTAGTAAGAAATGCATGGAAAACAGTGTGCGTCTTATCATTGAGGTTGTCTTGTTAGGAAAATGAGTTAGGAGACAAAATAACGGTGTTTCTACATTAAGTTAGTGTGTCTCTTTTAGATCGGAGTTGAATTAGCCGCCTAGCTCATTCAGCAACAGAGATAATCACGATCTTAGCTCTTTTAGCAAGAAATGCATGGAAAACAGTGTGCGTCTTATCATTGAGGTTGTCTTGTTAGGAAAATGAGTTAGGAGACAAAATAACGGTGTTTCTACATTAAGTTAGTGTGTCTCTTTTAGATCGGAGTTGAATTAGCCCCCTAGCTCATTCAGCAACAGAGATAATCACGATCTTAGCTCTTTTATCAAGAAATGCATGGAAAACAGTGTGCGTCTTATCATTGGAGTTGTCTTGTTAGGAAAATGAGTTAGGAGACAATTTAACGGTGTTTCTACATTAAGTTAGTGTGTCTCTTTTAGATCGGAATTGAATTAGCCCTTTAGCTCATTCAGCAACAGAGATAATCACGATCTTAGCTCTTTTAGCAAGAAATGCATGGAAAACAGTGTGCGTCTTATCATTGAGGTTGTCTTGTTAGGAAAATGAGTTAGGAGACAAAATAACGCAGTTTATACATTAAGTTAGTGTGTCTCTTTTAGATCAGAGTTGAATAGCCCCCTAGCTCATTCAGCAATAGAGATAATCACGATCTTAGCTCTTTTAGCAAGAAATGCATGGAAAACAGTGTTCGTCTTATCATTGAGGTTGTCTTCTTAGGAAAATGAGTTAGGAGACAAAATAACGGTGTTTCTACATTAAGTTAGTGTGTCTCTTTTAGATCAGAGTTGAATTAGCCCCCTTGCTCATTCAGCAACAGAGATAATCATGATCTTAGCTCTTTTAGCAAGAAATGCATGGAAAACAGTGTGCGTCTTATCATTGAGGTTGTCTTGTTAGGAAAATGAGTTAGGAGACAAAATAACGGTGTTTCTACATTAAGTTAGTGTGTCTCTTTTAGATCGGAGTTGAATTAGCCCCCTAGCTCATTCAGCAACAGAGATAATCACGATCTTAGCTCTTTTAGCAAGAAATGCATGGAAAACAGTGTGCGTCTTATCATTGGAGTTGTCTTGTTAGAAAAATGAGTTAGGAGACAAAATAACGGTGTTTCTACATTAAGTTAGTGTGTCTCTTTTAGATCGGAATTGAATTAGCCCCCTAGCTCATTCAGCAACAGAGATAATCACGATCTTAGCTCTTTTAGCAAGAAATGCATGGAAAACAGTGTGCGTCTTATCATTGAGGTTGTCTTGTTAGGAAAATGAGTTAGGAGACAAATTAACGGTGTTTCTACATTAAGTTAGTGTGTCTCTTTTAGATCGGAGTTCAATTAGCCCCCTAGCTCATTCAGCAACAGAGATAATCACGATCTTAGCTCTTTTAGCAAGAAATGCATGGAAAATAGTGTGCGTCTTATCATTGAGGTTGTCTTGTTAGGAAAATGAGTTAGGAGACAAAATAAATGTGTTTCTACATTAAGTTAGTGTGTCTCTTTAGATCGGAGTTAAGTAGCGCCCTAGCTCATTCAGCAACAGAGATAATCACGATCTTAGCTCTTTTAGCAAGAAATGCATGGAAAACAGTGTTCGTCTTATCATTGAGGTTGTCTTGTTAGGAAAATGAGTTAGGAGACAAAATAACGGTGTTTCTACATTAAGTTAGTGTGTCTCTTTTAGATCAGAGTTGAATTAGCCCCATAGCTCATTCAGCAACAGAGATAATCACGATCTTAGCTCTTTTAGCAAGAAATGCATGGAAAACAGTGTGCGTCTTATCATTGAGGTTGTCTTGTTAGGAAAATGAGTTAGGAGACAAAATAACGGTGTTTCTACATTAAGTTAGTGTGTCTCTTTTAGATCGGAGTTGAATTAGCCCCCTAGCTCATTCAGCAACAGAGATAATCACGATCTTAGCTCTTTTAGCAAGAAATGCATGGAAAACAGTGTGCGTCTTATCATTGAGGTTGTCTTGTTAGGAAAATGAGTTAGGAGACAAAATAACAGTGTTTCTACATTAAGTTAGTGTGTCTCTTTTAGATCGGAGTTGAATTAGCCCCCTAGCTCATTCAGCAACAGAGATAATCACGATCTTAGCTCTATTAGCAAGAAATGCATGGAAAACAGTGTGCGTCTTATCATTGAGGTTGTCTAGTTAGGAAAATGAGTTAGGAGACAAAATAATTGTGTTTCTACATTAAGTTAGTGTGTCTCTTTAGATCGGAGTTAAATGGCCCCCTAGCTCATTCAGCAACAGAGATAATCACGATCTTAGCTCTTTTAGCAAGAAATGCGTGGAAAACAGTGTGCGTCTTATCTTTGAGGTTGTCTTGTTAGGAAAATGAGTTAGGAGACAAAGTAACGGTGTTCCTACATTAAGTTAGTGAGTCTCTCTTAGATTAGAGTTGAATAGCCTCCTAGCTCATTCAGCAACAGAGATAATCACGATCTTAGCTCTTTTAGCAAGAAATACATGGAAAACAGTGTTCGTCTTATCATTGAGGTTGTCTTGTTAGGAATATGAGTTAGGAGACAAAATAACGGTGTTTCTACATTAAGTTAGTGTATCTCTTTTAGATCGGATTTGAATAGCCCCCTAGCTCATTCAGCAATAAAAATAATCACTATCTTAGCTCTTTTAGCAAGAAATGCATGGAAAACAGTGTTCGTCTTATAATTGAGGTTGTCTTGTTGTGAAAATGAGTTAGGAGACAAAATAATTGTGTTTCTACATTAAGTTAGTGTGTCTCTTTAGATCGGAGTTAAATGGCCCCCTAGCTCATTCAGCAACAGAGATAATCACGATCTTAGCTCTTTTAGCAAGAAATGCGTGGAAAACAGTGTGCGTCTTATCTTTGAGGTTGTCTTGTTAGGAAAATGAGTTAGGAGACAAAGTAACGGTGTTCCTACATTAAGTTAGTGAGTCTCTCTTAGATTAGAGTTGAATAGCCTCCTAGCTCATTCAGCAACAGAGATAATCACGATCTTAGCTCTTTTAGCAAGAAATACATGGAAAACAGTGTTCGTCTTATCATTGAGGTTGTCTTGTTAGGAATATGAGTTAGGAGACAAAATAACGGTGTTTCTACATTAAGTTAGTGTATCTCTTTTAGATCGGATTTGAATAGCCCCCTAGCTCATTCAGCAATAAAAATAATCACTATCTTAGCTCTTTTAGCAAGAAATGCATGGAAAACAGTGTTCGTCTTATAATTGAGGTTGTCTTGTTGTGAAAATGAGTTAGGAGACAAAATAACGGTGTTTCTACATTAAGTTAGTGTGTCTCTTTTAGATCGGAGTTGAATAGCCCCCTAGCTCATTCAGCAACAGAGATAATCATGATCTTAGCTCTTTTAGCAAGAAATGCATGGAAAACAGTGTTCGTCTTATCATTGAGGTTGTCTTGTTAGGAAAATGAGTTAGGAGACAAAATAACGGTGTTTCTACATTAAGTTAGTGTGTCTCTTTTAGATCGGAGTTGAATAGCCCCCTAGCTCATTCAGCAACAGAGATAATCACGATCTTAGCTCTTTAAGCAAGAAATGCATGGAAAACAGTGTTCGTCTTATCATTGAGGTTGTCTTGTTAGGAAAATGAGTTAGGAGACAAAATAACGGTGTTTCTACATTAAGTTAGTGTGTCTCTTTTAGATCGGAGTTGAATTAGCCCCCTAGCTCATTCAGCAACAGAGATAATCACGATCTTAGCTCTTTTAGCAAGAAATGCATGGAAAACAGTGTGCGTCTTATCATTGAGGTTGTCTTGTTAGGAAAATGAGTTAGGAGACAAAATAACGCAGTTTATACATTAAGTTAGTGTGTCTCTTTTAGATCAGAGTTGAATAGCCCCCTAGCTCATTCAGCAATAGAGATAATCACGATCTTAGCTCTTTTAGCAAGAAATGCATGGAAAACAGTGTTCGTCTTATCATTGAGGTTGTCTTGTTAGGAAAATGAGTTAGGAGACAAAATAACGGTGTTTCTACATTAAGTTAGTGTGTCTCTTTTAGATCAGAGTTGAATTAGCCCCCTTGCTCATTCAGCAACAGAGATAATCATGATCTTAGCTCTTTTAGCAAGAAATGCATGGAAAACAGTGTGCGTCTTATCATTGAGGTTGTCTTGTTAGGAAAATGAGTTAGGAGACAAAATAACGGTGTTTCTACATTAAGTTAGTGTGTCTCTTTTAGATCGGAGTTGAATTAGCCCCCTAGCTCATTCAGCAACAGAGATAATCACGATCTTAGCTCTTTTAGCAAGAAATGCATGGAAAACAGTGTGCGTCTTATCATTGGAGTTGTCTTGTTAGAAAAATGAGTTAGGAGACAAAATAACGGTGTTTCTACATTAAGTTAGTGTGTCTCTTTTAGATCGGAATTGAATTAGCCCCCTAGCTCATTCAGCAACAGAGATAATCACGATCTTAGCTCTTTTAGCAAGAAATGCATGGAAAACAGTGTGCGTCTTATCATTGAGGTTGTCTTGTTAGGAAAATGAGTTAGGAGACAAATTAACGGTGTTTCTACATTAAGTTAGTGTGTCTCTTTTAGATCGGAGTTCAATTAGCCCCCTAGCTCATTCAGCAACAGAGATAATCACGATCTTAGCTCTTTTAGCAAGAAATGCATGGAAAATAGTGTGCGTCTTATCATTGAGGTTGTCTTGTTAGGAAAATGAGTTAGGAGACAAAATAAATGTGTTTCTACATTAAGTTAGTGTGTCTCTTTAGATCGGAGTTAAGTAGCGCCCTAGCTCATTCAGCAACAGAGATAATCACGATCTTAGCTCTTTTAGCAAGAAATGCATGGAAAACAGTGTTCGTCTTATCATTGAGGTTGTCTTGTTAGGAAAATGAGTTAGGAGACAAAATAACGGTGTTTCTACATTAAGTTAGTGTGTCTCTTTTAGATCAGAGTTGAATTAGCCCCATAGCTCATTCAGCAACAGAGATAATCACGATCTTAGCTCTTTTAGCAAGAAATGCATGGAAAACAGTGTGCGTCTTATCATTGAGGTTGTCTTGTTAGGAAAATGAGTTAGGAGACAAAATAACGGTGTTTCTACATTAAGTTAGTGTGTCTCTTTTAGATCGGAGTTGAATTAGCCCCCTAGCTCATTCAGCAACAGAGATAATCACGATCTTAGCTCTTTTAGCAAGAAATGCATGGAAAACAGTGTGCGTCTTATCATTGAGGTTGTCTTGTTAGGAAAATGAGTTAGGAGACAAAATAACAGTGTTTCTACATTAAGTTAGTGTGTCTCTTTTAGATCGGAGTTGAATTAGCCCCCTAGCTCATTCAGCAACAGAGATAATCACGATCTTAGCTCTATTAGCAAGAAATGCATGGAAAACAGTGTGCGTCTTATCATTGAGGTTGTCTAGTTAGGAAAATGAGTTAGGAGACAAAATAATTGTGTTTCTACATTAAGTTAGTGTGTCTCTTTAGATCGGAGTTAAATGGCCCCCTAGCTCATTCAGCAACAGAGATAATCACGATCTTAGCTCTTTTAGCAAGAAATGCGTGGAAAACAGTGTGCGTCTTATCTTTGAGGTTGTCTTGTTAGGAAAATGAGTTAGGAGACAAAGTAACGGTGTTCCTACATTAAGTTAGTGAGTCTCTCTTAGATTAGAGTTGAATAGCCTCCTAGCTCATTCAGCAACAGAGATAATCACGATCTTAGCTCTTTTAGCAAGAAATACATGGAAAACAGTGTTCGTCTTATCATTGAGGTTGTCTTGTTAGGAATATGAGTTAGGAGACAAAATAACGGTGTTTCTACATTAAGTTAGTGTATCTCTTTTAGATCGGATTTGAATAGCCCCCTAGCTCATTCAGCAATAAAAATAATCACTATCTTAGCTCTTTTAGCAAGAAATGCATGGAAAACAGTGTTCGTCTTATAATTGAGGTTGTCTTGTTGTGAAAATGAGTTAGGAGACAAAATAATTGTGTTTCTACATTAAGTTAGTGTGTCTCTTTAGATCGGAGTTAAATGGCCCCCTAGCTCATTCAGCAACAGAGATAATCACGATCTTAGCTCTTTTAGCAAGAAATGCGTGGAAAACAGTGTGCGTCTTATCTTTGAGGTTGTCTTGTTAGGAAAATGAGTTAGGAGACAAAGTAACGGTGTTTCTACATTAAGTTAGTGAGTCTCTCTTAGATTAGAGTTGAATAGCCTCCTAGCTCATTCAGCAACAGAGATAATCACGATCTTAGCTCTTTTAGCAAGAAATACATGGAAAACAGTGTTCGTCTTATCATTGAGGTTGTCTTGTTAGGAATATGAGTTAGGAGACAAAATAACGGTGTTTCTACATTAAGTTAGTGTATCTCTTTTAGATCGGATTTGAATAGCCCCCTAGCTCATTCAGCAATAAAAATAATCACTATCTTAGCTCTTTTAGCAAGAAATGCATGGAAAACAGTGTTCGTCTTATAATTGAGGTTGTCTTGTTGTGAAAATGAGTTAGGAGACAAAATAACGGTGTTTCTACATTAAGTTAGTGTGTCTCTTTTAGATCGGAGTTGAATAGCCCCCTAGCTCATTCAGCAACAGAGATAATCATGATCTTAGCTCTTTTAGCAAGAAATGCATGGAAAACAGTGTTCGTCTTATCATTGAGGTTGTCTTGTTAGGAAAATGAGTTAGGAGACAAAATAACGGTGTTTCTACATTAAGTTAGTGTGTCTCTTTTAGATCGGAGTTGAATAGCCCCCTAGCTCATTCAGCAACAGAGATAATCACGATCTTAGCTCTTTAAGCAAGAAATGCATGGAAAACAGTGTTCGTCTTATCATTGAGGTTGTCTTGTTAGGAAAATGAGTTAGGAGACAAAATAACGGTGTTTCTACATTAAGTTAGTGTGTCTCTTTTAGATCGGAGTTGAATTAGCCCCCTAGCTCATTCAGCAACAGAGATAATCACGATCTTAGCTCTTTTAGCAAGAAATGCATGGAAAACAGTGTGCGTCTTATCATTGAGCTTGTCTTGTTAGGAAAATGAGTTAGGAGACAAATTAACGGTGTTTCTACATTAAGTTAATGTGTCTCTTTTAGATCGGAGTTGAATTAGCCCCCTTGCTCATTCAGCAACAGAGATAATCACGATCTTAGCTCTTTTAGCAAGAAATGCATGGAAAACAGTGTGCGTCTTATCATTGAGGTTGTCTTGTTAGGAAAATGAGTTAGGAGACAAAATAACGGTGTTTCTACATTAAGTTAGTGTGTCTCTTTTAGATCGGAGTTGAATTAGCCCCCTAGCTCATTCAGCAACAGAGATAATCACGATCTTAGCTCTTTTAGCAAGAAATGCATGGAAAACATTGTGCGTCTTATCATTGAGGTTGTCTTGTTAGGAAAATGAGTTAGGAGACAAAATAACGGTGTTTCTACATTAAGTTAGTGTGTCTCTTTTAGATCGGAGTTGAATAGCCCCCTAGCTCATTCAGCAACAGAGATAATCACGATCTTAGCTCTTTTAGCAAGAAATGCATGGAAAACAGTGTTCGTCTTATCATTGAGGTTGTCTTGTTAGGAAAATGAGTTAGGAGACAAAATAACGGTGTTTCTACATTAAGTTAGTGTGTCTCTTTTAGATCGGAGTTGAATTAGCCCCCTAGCTCATTCAGCAACAGAGATAATCACGATCTTAGCTCTTTTAGCAAGAAATGCATGGAAAACAGTGTGCGTCTTATCATTGAGCTTGTCTTGTTAGGAAAATGAGTTAGGAGACAAATTAACGGTGTTTCTACATTAAGTTAATGTGTCTCTTTTAGATCGGAGTTGAATTAGCCCCCTTGCTCATTCAGCAACAGAGATAATCACGATCTTAGCTCTTTTAGCAAGAAATGCATGGAAAACAGTGTGCGTCTTATCATTGAGGTTGTCTTGTTAGGAAAATGAGTTAGGAGACAAAATAACGGTGTTTCTACATTAAGTTAGTGTGTCTCTTTTAGATCGGAGTTGAATTAGCCCCCTAGCTCATTCAGCAACAGAGATAATCACGATCTTAGCTCTTTTAGCAAGAAATGCATGGAAAACAGTGTTCGTCTTATAATTGAGGTTGTCTTGTTGTGAAAATGAGTTAGGAGACAAAATAACGGTGTTTCTACATTAAGTTAGTGTGTCTCTTTTAGATCGGAGTTGAATAGCCCCCTAGCTCATTCAGCAACAGAGATAATCACGATCTTAGCTCTTTAAGCAAGAAATGCATGGAAAACAGTGTTCGTCTTATCATTGAGGTTGTCTTGTTAGGAAAATGAGTTAGGAGACAAAATAACGGTGTTTCTACATTAAGTTAGTGTGTCTCTTTTAGATCGGAGTTGAATTAGCCCCCTAGCTCATTCAGCAACAGAGATAATCACGATCTTAGCTCTTTTAGCAAGAAATGCATGGAAAACAGTGTGCGTCTTATCATTGAGCTTGTCTTGTTAGGAAAATGAGTTAGGAGACAAATTAACGGTGTTTCTACATTAAGTTAATGTGTCTCTTTTAGATCGGAGTTGAATTAGCCCCCTTGCTCATTCAGCAACAGAGATAATCACGATCTTAGCTCTTTTAGCAAGAAATGCATGGAAAACAGTGTGCGTCTTATCATTGAGGTTGTCTTGTTAGGAAAATGAGTTAGGAGACAAAATAACGGTGTTTCTACATTAAGTTAGTGTGTCTCTTTTAGATCGGAGTTGAATTAGCCCCCTAGCTCATTCAGCAACAGAGATAATCACGATCTTAGCTCTTTTAGCAAGAAATGCATGGAAAACATTGTGCGTTTTATCATTGAGGTTGTCTTGTTAGGAAAATGAGTTAGGAGACAAAATAACGGTGTTTCTACATTAAGTTAGTGTGTCTCTTTTAGATCGGAGTTGAATTAGCCCCCTAGCTCATTCAGCAACAGAGATAATCACGATCTTAGCTCTTTTAGCAAGAAATGCATGGAAAACAGTGTGCGTCTTATCATTGAGGTTGTCTTGTTAGGAAAATGAGTTAGGAGACAAATTAATGGTGTTTCTACATTAAGTTAGTGTGTCTCTTTTAGATCGGAGTTGAATTAGCCCCCTAGCTCATTCATCAACAGAGATAATCACGATCTTAGCTCTTTTAGTAAGAAATGCATGGAAAACAGTGTGCGTCTTATCATTGAGGTTGTCTTGTTAGGAAAATGAGTTAGGAGACAAAATAACGGTGTTTCTACATTAAGTTAGTGTGTCTCTTTTAGATCGGAGTTGAATTAGCCGCCTAGCTCATTCAGCAACAGAGATAATCACGATCTTAGCTCTTTTAGCAAGAAATGCATGGAAAACAGTGTGCGTCTTATCATTGAGGTTGTCTTGTTAGGAAAATGAGTTAGGAGACAAAATAACGGTGTTTCTACATTAAGTTAGTGTGTCTCTTTTAGATCGGAGTTGAATTAGCCCCCTAGCTCATTCAGCAACAGAGATAATCACGATCTTAGCTCTTTTAGCAAGAAATGCATGGAAAACAGTGTGCGTCTTATCATTGGAGTTGTCTTGTTAGGAAAATGAGTTAGGAGACAATTTAACGGTGTTTCTACATTAAGTTAGTGTGTCTCTTTTAGATCGGAATTGAATTAGCCCCCTAGCTCATTCAGCAACAGAGATAATCACGATCTTAGCTCTTTTAGCAAGAAATGCATGGAAAACAGTGTGCGTCTTATCATTGAGGTTGTCTTGTTAGGAAAATGAGTTAGGAGACAAAATAACGCAGTTTATACAATAAGTTAGTGTGTCTCTTTTAGATCAGAGTTGAATAGCCCCCTAGCTCATTCAGCAATAGAGATAATCACGATCTTAGCTCTTTTAGCAAGAAATGCATGGAAAACAGTGTTCGTCTTATCATTGAGGTTGTCTTGTTAGGAAAATGAGTTAGGAGACAAAATAACGGTGTTTCTACATTAAGTTAGTGTGTCTCTTTTAGATCAGAGTTGAATTAGCCCCCTTGCTCATTCAGCAACAGAGATAATCATGATCTTAGCTCTTTTAGCAAGAAATGCATGGAAAACAGTGTGCGTCTTATCATTGAGGTTGTCTTGTTAGGAAAATGAGTTAGGAGACAAAATAACGGTGTTTCTACATTAAGTTAGTGTGTCTCTTTTAGATCGGAGTTGAATTAGCCCCCTAGCTCATTCAGCAACAGAGATAATCACGATCTTAGCTCTTTTAGCAAGAAATGCATGGAAAACAGTGTGCGTCTTATCATTGGAGTTGTCTTGTTAGGAAAATGAGTTAGGAGACAAAATAACGGTGTTTCTACATTAAGTTAGTGTGTCTCTTTTAGATCGGAATTGAATTAGCCCCCTAGCTCATTCAGCAACAGAGATAATCACGATCTTAGCTCTTTTAGCAAGAAATGCATGGAAAACAGTGTGCGTCTTATCATTGAGGTTGTCTTGTTAGGAAAATGAGTTAGGAGACAAATTAACGGTGTTTCTACATTAAGTTAGTGTGTCTCTTTTAGATCGGAGTTCAATTAGCCCCCTAGCTCATTCAGCAACAGAGATAATCACGATCTTAGCTCTTTTAGCAAGAAATGCATGGAAAACAGTGTGCGTCTTATCATTGAGGTTGTCTTGTTAGGAAAATGAGTTAGGAGACAAAATAAATGTGTTTCTACATTAAGTTAGTGTGTCTCTTTAGATCGGAGTTAAGTAGCGCCCTAGCTCATTCAGCAACAGAGATAGTCACGATCTTAGCTCTTTTAGCAAGAAATGCATGGAAAACAGTGTTCGTCTTATCATTGAGGTTGTCTTGTTAGGAAAATGAGTTAGGAGACAAAATAACGGTGTTTCTACATTAAGTTAGTGTGTCTCTTTTAGATCAGAGTTGAATTAGCCCCATAGCTCATTCAGCAACAGAGATAATCACGATCTTAGCTCTTTTAGCAAGAAATGCATGGAAAACAGTGTGCGTCTTATCATTGAGGTTGTCTTGTTAGGAAAATGAGTTAGGAGTAGAGATGAGCGAACACTAAAATGCTCGGGTACTCGTTATTCGAGACGAACTTTTCCCGATGCTCGAGTGCTCGTCTCGAATAACGAACCCCATTGAAGTCAATGGGAGACTCGAGCATTTTTCAAGGGGACCAAGGCTCTGCACAGGGAAGCTTGGCCAAACACCTGGGAACCTCAGAAAAGGATGGAAACACCACGGAAATGGACAGGAAACAGCAGGGGCAGCATGCATGGATGCCTCTGAGGCTGCTTAATCGCACCATTATGCCGAAATTATGGGCAACAGCATGGCCATGACAGAGTGACAGAATGAAGCTAGATAGCATCTAAAACATCCAATAATTGACCCTGACACTATAGGGGACGGCATGCAGAGGCAGAGGCAGCGGCAGCAGGCTAGAGAGTGGCATGGCGACATACCCTAATTGGACTCAGGCTTCAAACCAATGGGTGTCAGAGAGGAACCAAAGGAGGTGAGCAAGAAGCGCTCAAATAATATCGGTACATGATAAAAGTTTGCCAGTATATTTTGTGGATTACACAGCAGGGTGGCGACAAAGTTAACATGGAAGCCATGAAAACAACCCAAAATTCTGCCTGACACAGCTCGTTTGATAAGGGGACCATGTATGCTTACAGTTCATGCCAGTCGCTGCACTGGCTGCCAGTCTCCTTTCGAATACAGTTTAAAATAATAATAACCCTCATCCATAAAGCTCTGTATAATGCTGCACCCCCCTACCTCTCCTCTCTTATCTCAGTCTATCGCCCAACCCGTGCTCTTAGATCCGCCAGTGATCTTAGATTAACCTCTACCCTAGTGCGGACCTCCCACTCGCGTCTCCAAGACTTCTCTAGAGCTGCACCAATTC
Source organism: Engystomops pustulosus (assembly GCF_040894005.1). Taxonomy (NCBI): domain Eukaryota; kingdom Metazoa; phylum Chordata; class Amphibia; order Anura; family Leptodactylidae; genus Engystomops; species Engystomops pustulosus. The sequence continues at coordinate 55,606,836 of NC_092418.1, read as the reverse complement.
TATGGAATGCTCTGCCCTGGACTATCAGACTAATACCTAACCTCCAAAGTTTCAAACGTGCTCTTAAAACCCATTTCTTTAGGCAAGCCTATAACACTCATTAACTGCATGAAGTTTTAACTCTTCTACTAACCCGTCCTGTGTCGTCCTCCCATCTGTTATCCAGCAACCAACAGGCACCAGACTTCTCTGCAGTCCCATTCACCCTGGACCTGGTATATAAGATGACGGCTGAGTGGTTCAAGCGACAGCAATTCCATTTATTATATTTTGTTCTATTCCCTAAGAAGAATGGCTTGACCGTTAAATATTCTTTTACCTCGTGTTACCCCATCATCTTCATAAACCGTAAGCTCTGGCGAGCAGGGACCTCACTCCTGTTGTTCCATACAAATGTTGTGCTCTGTTACAATACATTTGTATTTGTTTCCTATGATTTGTAAAGCGCTACGGAATATGATGGCGCTATATAAATAAAGATTATTATTATTATTATTATGGAGGCAGTGAACTAGTAGTAGATTAAAGGTGCTGCAACTATGTTAGTTGGATCTTGGGATGGAGCTGGCGCTCTGCAGCCAGGCGAGCTTTTGCCAATCCAAGCCCCTGTCTCTAGGCTACTCCCCAAACAGCACTTCTAAGAACCTTTTGTATAAGATCAAGTGTAGTAGCGTTCTTATAAGTTTAGGATATGGCGGGTGAGGGGAATATAAACAGATGCGCAAGAAGCGCTGAAATAATATCCCTAAATGGTAAAAGTTTGCAAGTATATTTTGTGGATTACACAGCAGGGTGGCGACAAAGTTAACAACTTTGATGTGGAATGCCCTGTAATAGCTCTTGGGCGGTGTGCCTTTTATCGCCTAGGCTCAGCAGTTTCAGCACCGCCTGCTGTCGCTTAGCGACGGCACTGCTGCTGTGCCTAGAGCTACCGACTGATGGCGCCATGCCCACGGATGGTAATTCGGAGGAGGAGGAGGTGGAGGAGGGGTGGGAGGAGGTATAGTAGGCCTTTGAGACCTGGACCGAGGTAGGCCCCGCAATTCTCTGCGTCGGCAGTATATGACCAGCCCCAGGGTCAGACTCGGTCCCAGCCTGCACCAAGTTAAGTGTAGTAGCGTTCTTATAAGTTTGGGATATGGCGGGTGAGGGGAATGTAAACAGATGCGCAAGAAGCGCATGATGCGCATGGAGCTGGCGCTCCGCTGCCAGGCGAGCTTTCGCCAATTCAAGCCCCTGTCTCTAGGCTACTCCCCAAACAGCACTTCTAAGAACCTTTTGTATAAGATCAAGTGTAGTAGCGTTCTTATAAGTTTAGGATATGGCGGGTGAGGGGAATGTAAACAGATGCGCAAGAAGCGCTGAAATAATATCCCTAAATGGTAAAAGTTTGCCAGTATATTTTGTGGATAACACAGCAGGGTGGCGACAAAGTTAACAACTTTGATGTGTAATCCATGAAAACAACCCAAATTTCTGCCTGACACACCTCGTTTGATAAAGGGACGATGTATGGAGGCAGCTATATGGACGACTTTTGGAGGTAGCAATGGAGACAACGTGTGGAGGCTGCTATGGAGACAATTTAATTTGGATAGTGCCTGTATGTGGCAGTCCCAAACATTTTTCAAACCAGAGGAGCAGGTAGGTGGCCCTCCAGTAAAATGGAATAGATTGAGTGCCTGTATGTGGCAGTCCCAAAAATGTTTCAAACCAGAGGAGCAGGTAGGTGGCCCTGCAGTAAAATGGAATAGATTGAGTGCCTGTATGTGGCAGTCCCAAAAAATTTTCAAACCAGAGGAGCAGGTAGGTGGCCCTCCAGTAAAATGGAATAGATTGAGTGCCTGTATGTGGCAGTCCCAAAAATGTTTCAAACCAGAGGAGCAGGTAGGTGGCCCTGCAGTAAAATGGAATAGATTGAGTGCCTGTATGTGGCAGTCCCAAAAATGTTTCAAACCAGAGGAGCAGGTAGGTGGCCCTGCAGTAAAATGGAATAGATTGAGTGCCTGTATGTGGCAGTCCCAAAAATGTTTCAAACCAGAGGAGCAGGTAGGTGGCCCTGCAGTAAAATGGAATAGATTGAGTGCCTGTATGTGGCAGTCCCAAAAATGTTTCAAACCAGAGGAGCAGGTAGGTGGCCCTGCAGTAAAATGGAATAGATTGAGTGCCTGTATGTGGCACTCACAAAAATTGTTTCAAACAGAGGACCGGGTAGGTGGCCCTCCAGAAAAATTAAATGCATGAAGTACTATAGCAAGAGCCAGTGGGCCCTGTCAAAAAATAGCCATTTTCCTCTGCTTTACTGTACAAAGAGGAGGAGAAGGAGGAAAATGAGGAGGAGGAGGAGTGGATCAATTATTCAGGTTGAGCTTCCTTCACCTGGTGGAGATTGGAAATTCTGAGAAATCCAGCCTTTATTCATTTTAATAAGCGTCAGCCTGTCAGCGCTGTCAGTCGACAGGCGTGTACGCTTATCGGTGATGATGCCACCAGCTGCACTGAAAACCCGCTCGGACAAGACGCTAGCGGCAGGACAGGCAAGAACCTCCAAGGCGTACAGCGCCAGTTCGTGCCACATGTCCAGCTTTGAAACCCAGTAGTTGTAGGGAGCTGTGTGATCATTTAGGACGATGGTATGGTCAGCATACGTACTCCCTCACCATCTTTCTGTAAAGATCAGCCCTACTCTGCCGAGACTGGGGACAGGTGACAGTGTCTTGCTGGGGTGACATAAAGCTGGCAAAAGCCTTGTAAAGCGTACCCTTGCCAGTGCTGGACAAGCTGCCTGCTCGCCTACTCTCCCTCGCTACTTGTCCCGCAGAACTACGCACTCTGCCGCTAGCGCTGTCAGAAGGGAAATACTGTTTCAGCTTGTGCACCAGGGCCTGCTGGTATTCATGCATTCTCACACTCCTTTCCTCTGCAGGGATGAGAGTGGAAAGATTTTGCTTGTACCGTGGGTCCAGGAGAGTGAACACCCAGTAATCGGTGCTGGAATAAATTCTTTGAACGCGAGGGTCACGGGATAGGCAGCCTAGCATGAAATCTGCCATATGCGCCAGAGTACCAACGCGTAAGAATTCACTCCCCTCACTGGCCTGACTGTCCATTTCCTCCTCCTCCAACTCCTCCAACTCCTCTTCTTCTGCCCATACACGCTGAACAGTAAAGGACTCAACAATGGTCCCCTCTTGTGTCTCACCAACATTCTCCTCCTCTTCCTCCTCATCCTCCTCCACCTCCACCTCCTCCGATATGCGCTGAGAAACAGACCTGAGGGTGCTTTGGCTATCAACAAGGGAATATTCTTCCCCTGTCTCTTGTGACGAGCGCAAAGCTTCCGACTTCATGCTGACCAGAGAGTTTTTCAACAGGCCAAGCAGCGGGATGGTGAGGCTGATGATGGCGGCATCGCCACTGACCATCTGTGTTGACTCCTCAAAGTTACTCAGCACCTGACAGATATCAGACATCCACGTCCACTCCTCATTGTAGACTTGAGGAAGCTGACTGACCTGACTACCAGTTCTGGTGGAAGTTGACATCTGGCAGTCTACAATCGCTCTGCGCTGCTGGTAAACTCTGGATAACATGGTCAGTGTTGAATTCCACCTCGTGGGCACGTCGCACAACAGTCGGTGAGCGGGCAGTTGGAGGCGGCGCTGCGCTGCCCTGAGAGTGGCAGCATCTGGGCTGGACTTCCTGAAATGCGCACAGATGCGGCGCACCTTCGTGAGCAAATCAGACAGATTGGGGTATGTCTTGAGGAAACGCTGAACTATCAGATTTAACACATGGGCCAGGCATGGCACATGTGTCAGTCTGCCGAGTTGCAGAGCCGCCACCAGGTTACGGCCGTTGTCACACACAACCATTCCCGGCTTGAGGTTCAGCGGTGCCAGCCACAGATCAGTCTGCGCCGTGATGCCCTGTAATAGCTCTTGGGCGGTGTGCCTTTTGTCGCCTAGGCTCAGCAGTTTGAGCACCGCCTGCTGTCGCTTAGCGACGGCACTGCTGCTGTGCCTAGAGCTACCGACTGATGGCGCCGTGCCCACGGATGGTAGTTCGGAGGAGGAGGTGGAGGAGGGGTGGGAGGAGGAGGAGGCATAGTAGGCCTGAAACACCTGGACCGAGGTAGGCCCCGCAATCCTCGGCGTCGGCAGTATATGAGCAGCCCCAGTGTCAGGCTAGGTCCCAGCCTCCACCAAGTTAACCCAATGTGCCGTCAGCGATATATAGTGGCCCTGCCCGGCAGCACTCGTCCACGTGTCCGTGGTCAGGTGGACCTTGTCAGAAACGGCGTTGGTCAGGGCACGGATGATGTTGTCTGACACGTGCTGGTGCAGGGCTGGGACGGCACATCGGGAAAAGTAGTGGCGGCTGGGGACCGAATACCGAGGGGCGGCCGCCGCCATGAGGTTGCGAAAGGCCTCGGTCTCTACTAGCCTATAGGGCAGCATCTCCAGGCTAAGCAATCTGGAGATGTGCACATTAAGGGCTTGGGCGTGCGGGTGGGTTGCACTATATTTGCGTTTCCGCTCCAGCGTCTGGGGTATGGAGAGCTGAACGCTGGTGGATGCTGTGGAGGATCGTGGAGGCGACGATGGGGTTTTTGTGGCAGGGTCCTGGGCAGGGGGCTGACTAGCAGCGGACACAGGGGAAGGAGCAGTGGTGTGCACGGCCGGAGGTGAACGGGCTTGTTGCCACTGAGTGGGGTGTTTAGCATTCATATGCCTGCGCATACTGGTGGTAGTTAAGCTAGTAGTGGTGGAACCCCTGCTGAGCCTGGTTTGGCAAATGTTGCACACCACAGTCCGTCGGTCATCCGGTGTTTCCTTAAAGAACCTCCAGACTTCTGAAGATCTAGCCCTCGCCGCAGGAGCCCTCGCCACGGGAGCTTCACTAGTTGACACATTTGGCGCTGATGCACCAGCTCTGGCCCTGCCTCTCCGTCTGGCCCCACCACTGCCTCTTCCAACCTGTTCTGGTCGAGGACGCTCCTCCGTCTCAGAAGCACTGTGTTCACCCGGCCTCTCAACCCAGCTTGGGTCTGTCACCTCATCATCCTCCGATCCCTCAGTCTGCTCCCCCCTCGGACTTCCTGCCCTGACAACAACTTCCCCACTGTCTGACAACCGTGTCTCCTCATCGTCGGACACCTCTTTACACACTTCCACTACGTCAAGAAGGTCATCATCACCCACAGACTGTGACTGTTGGAAAACCTGGGCATCGGAAAATTGCTCAGCAGCAACCGGACAAGTGGTTTGTGACTGTGGGAAGGGTCCAGAAAACAGTTCCTCAGAGTATGCCGGTTCAAATGCCAAATTTTCCTGGGAGGGGGCAGACTGGGGGGGAGGAGGCTGAGGTGCAGGAGCTGGAGGAGTGGCGATTTCGGTGACATGGGTGGACTGCGTGGAAGACTGACTGGTGTTGGACAAATTGCTCGAAGCATTGTCAGCAATCCACGACATCACCTGTTCGCACTGTTCTGGCCTCAACAGTGCTCTACCACGAGTCCCAGTAACTTCAGACATGAACCTAGGGAGTGTAGCTCTGCGGCGTTCCCCTGCTCCCTCATCAGCAGGTGGTGTCTCACCCCGCCCAGGACCACGGCCTCTGACCCCTGCAGTAGTTGGACGCCCACGTCCCCGCCCTCGTCCTCTACCCCTAGCCCTCGGGTTAAACATTTTTAAAATGAGAGTTATAACTTTTTTTTTTTTTTACTTTTTTTTGTTTTTTTTTGTGTGTTTTTTTTTTTTTTTGTTTTTTGTTTTTTTTTGAGTTTTTAAAACCAAACAATGCTATCCTATTGCTATGGCTATTTTCTAGCCAAGTATCAAAGCACACTACTATGCCAGATGAGATGACACTGAGTTAGTGCCTAATTGAAATCCAACCCCTACTAAATTTTCCCACTTCGGTCTTTGCTATGGATATGTGCGTCACTAAGCGCAGAAAACAGCGGTCGCAAGTCTCACTACAAATTGCTCAGAATTGGCTAGTACATGCACTGCAGAAAGTACAGCCACCAGCAGATCAACCAGAAATCAAATATATAGAACGCTACTGTATGCGTAAGTAAGCTCTTTGTATTCTCCTATGGCTATTTTCTAGCCAAGTATCAAAGCACACTACTATGCCAGATGAGATGACACTGAGTTAGTGCCTAATTGAAATCCAACCCCTACTAAATTTTCCCACTTCGGTCTTTGCTATGGATATGTGCGTCACTAAGCGCAGAACACAGCGGTCGCAAGTCTCACTACAAATTGCTCAGAATTGGCTAGTACATGCACTGCAGAAAGTACAGCCACCAGCAGATCAACCAGAAATCAAATATATAGAACGCTACTGTATGCGTAAGTAAGCTCTTTGTATTCTCCTATGGCTATTTTCTAGCCAAGTATCAAAGCACACTACTATGCCAGATGAGATGACACTGAGTTAGTGCCTAATTGAAATTCAACCCCTACTAAATTTTCCCACTTCGGTCTTTGCTATGGATATGTGCGTCACTAAGCGCAGAACACAGCGGTCGCAAGTCTCACTACAAATTGCTCAGAATTGGCTAGTACATGCACTGCAGAAAGTACAGCCACCAGCAGATCAACCAGAAATCAAATATATAGAACGCTACTGTATGCGTAAGTAAGCTCTTTGTATTCTCCTATGGCTATTTTCTAGCCAAGTATCAAAGCACACTACTGTCAGATGAGATGACACTGAGTTAGTGCCTAATTGAAATCCAACCCCTACTAAATTTTCCCACTTCGGTCTTTGCTATGGATATGTGCGTCACTAAGCGCAGAACACAGCGGTCGCAAGTCTCACTACAAATTGCTCAGAATTGGCTAGTACATGCACTGCAGAAAGTACAGCCACCAGCAGATCAACCAGAAATCAAATATATAGAACGCTACTGTATGCGTAAGTAAGCTCTTTGTATTCTCCTATGGCTATTTTCTAGCCAAGTATCAAAGCACACTACTGTCAGATGAGATGACACTGAGTTAGTGCCTAATTGAAATCCAACCCCTACTAAATTTTCCCACTTCGGTCTTTGCTATGGATATGTGCGTCACTAAGCGCAGAACACAGCGGTCGCAAGTCTCACTACAAATTGCTCAGAATTGGCTAGTACATGCACTGCAGAAAGTACAGCCACCAGCAGATCAACCAGAAATCAAATATATAGAACGCTACTGTATGCGTAAGTAAGCTCTTTGTATTCTCCTATGGCTATTTTCTAGCCAAGTATCAAAGCACACTACTATGCCAGATGAGATGACACTGAGTTAGTGCCTAATTGAAATCCAACCCCTACTAAATTTTCCCACTTCGGTCTTTGCTATGGATATGTGCGTCACTAAGCGCAGAACACAGCGGTCGCAAGTCTCACTACAAATTGCTCAGAATTGGCTAGTACATGCACTGCAGAAAGTACAGCCACCAGCAGATCAACCAGAAATCAAATATATAGAACGCTACTGTATGCGTAAGTAAGCTCTTTGTATTCTCCTATGGCTATTTTCTAGCCAAGTATCAAAGCACACTACTGTCAGATGAGATGACACTGAGTTAGTGCCTAATTGAAATCCAACCCCTACTAAATTTTCCCACTTCGGTCTTTGCTATGGATATGTGTGCCACTAAGAGCTAAACACAACGGTAGCAAGTCCCCCTGCTAATTCCTCACAAAATGGTACTAGATGCAAATTAAAATAAAAAAAGTAGAACGTTATTGTAGCCCTAAGAAGGGCTGTTGGGTTCTTTGAGAATCACTCCTGCCTAACAGTAAGCTAATAGAACACCCTAACGCTTTCCCTGACCAGCAGCAGCTCTCTCCCTAGCGGCATCCAGACACAGAATGATCCGAGCAGCGCGGGCAGCGGCTAGTCTATCCCAGGGTCACCTGATCTGGCCAGCCAACCACTGCTATCGACGTGTAAGGGTACCACGTCATGCTGGGTGGAGTGCAGAGTCTCCTGGCTTGTGATTGGCTCTGTTTCTGGCCGCCAAAAAGCAAAACAGCGGGAGCTGCCATTTTCTCGAGCGGGCGAAGTATTCGTCCGAGCAACGAGCAGTTTCGAGTACCCTAATGCTCGACCGAGCATCAAGCTCGGACGAGCATGTTCGCTCATCTCTAGTTAGGAGACAAAATAACGGTGTTTCTACATTAAGTTAGTGTGTCTCTTTTAGATCGGAGTTGAATTAGCCCCCTAGCTCATTCAGCAACAGAGATAATCACGATCTTAGCTCTTTTAGCAAGAAATGCATGGAAAACAGTGTGCGTCTTATCATTGAGGTTGTCTTGTTAGGAAAATGAGTTAGGAGACAAAATAACAGTGTTTCTACATTAAGTTAGTGTGTCTCTTTTAGATCGGAGTTGAATTAGCCCCCTAGCTCATTCAGCAACAGAGATAATCACGATCTTAGCTCTATTAGCAAGAAATGCATGGAAAACAGTGTGCGTCTTATCATTGAGGTTGTCTAGTTAGGAAAATGAGTTAGGAGACAAAATAATTGTGTTTCTACATTAAGTTAGTGTGTCTCATTAGATCGGAGTTAAATAGCCCCCTAGCTCATTCAGCAACAGAGATAATCACGATCTTAGCTCTTTTAGCAAGAAATGCGTGGAAAACAGTGTGCGTCTTATCTTTGAGGTTGTCTTGTTAGGAAAATGAGTTAGGAGACAAAGTAACGGTGTTCCTACATTAAGTTAGTGAGTCTTTCTTAGATTAGAGTTGAATAGCCTCCTAGCTCATTCAGCAACAGAGATAATCACGATCTTAGCTCTTTTAGCAAGAAATACATGGAAAACAGTGTTCGTCTTATCATTGAGGTTGTCTTGTTAGGAATATGAGTTAGGAGACAAAATAACGGTGTTTCTACATTAAGTTAGTGTATCTCTTTTAGATCGGATTTGAATAGCCCCCTAGCTCATTCAGCAATAAAAATAATCACTATCTTAGCTCTTTTAGCAAGAAATGCATGGAAAACAGTGTTCGTCTTATAATTGAGGTTGTCTTGTTGTGAAAATGAGTTAGGAGACAAAATAACGGTGTTTCTACATTAAGTTAGTGTGTCTCTTTTAGATCGGAGTTGAATAGCCCCCTAGCTCATTCAGCAACAGAGATAATCACGATCTTAGCTCTTTTAGCAAGAAATGCATGGAAAACAGTGTTCGTCTTATCATTGAGGTTGTCTTGTTAGGAAAATGAGTTAGGAGACAAAATAACGGTGTTTCTACATTAAGTTAGTGTGTCTCTTTTAGATCGGAGTTGAATAGCCCCCTAGCTCATTCAGCAACAGAGATAATCACGATCTTAGCTCTTTAAGCAAGAAATGCATGGAAAACAGTGTTCGTCTTATCATTGAGGTTGTCTTGTTAGGAAAATGAGTTAGGAGACAAAATAACGGTGTTTCTACATTAAGTTAGTGTGTCTCTTTTAGATCGGAGTTGAATTAGCCCCCTAGCTCATTCAGCAACAGAGATAATCACGATCTTAGCTCTTTTAGCAAGAAATGCATGGAAAACAGTGTGCGTCTTATCATTGAGCTTGTATTGTTAGGAAAATGAGTTAGGAGACAAATTAACGGTGTTTCTACATTAAGTTAATGTGTCTCTTTTAGATCGGAGTTGAATTAGCCCCCTTGCTCATTCAGCAACAGAGATAATCACGATCTTAGCTCTTTTAGCAAGAAATGCATGGAAAACAGTGTGCGTCTTATCATTGAGGTTGTCTTGTTAGGAAAATGAGTTAGGAGACAAAATAACGGTGTTTCTACATTAAGTTAGTGTGTCTCTTTTAGATCGGAGTTGAATTAGCCCCCTAGCTCATTCAGCAACAGAGATAATCACGATCTTAGCTCTTTTAGCAAGAAATGCATGGAAAACATTGTGCGTCTTATCATTGAGGTTGTCTTGTTAGGAAAATGAGTTAGGAGACAAAATAACGGTGTTTCTACATTAAGTTAGTGTGTCTCTTTTAGATCGGAGTTGAATAGCCCCCTAGCTCATTCAGCAACAGAGATAATCACGATCTTAGCTCTTTAAGCAAGAAATGCATGGAAAACAGTGTTCGTCTTATCATTGAGGTTGTCTTGTTAGGAAAATGAGTTAGGAGACAAAATAACGGTGTTTCTACATTAAGTTAGTGTGTCTCTTTTAGATCGGAGTTGAATTAGCCCCCTAGCTCATTCAGCAACAGAGATAATCACGATCTTAGCTCTTTTAGCAAGAAATGCATGGAAAACAGTGTGCGTCTTATCATTGAGCTTGTCTTGTTAGGAAAATGAGTTAGGAGACAAATTAACGGTGTTTCTACATTAAGTTAATGTGTCTCTTTTAGATCGGAGTTGAATTAGCCCCCTTGCTCATTCAGCAACAGAGATAATCACGATCTTAGCTCTTTTAGCAAGAAATGCATGGAAAACAGTGTGCGTCTTATCATTGAGGTTGTCTTGTTAGGAAAATGAGTTAGGAGACAAAATAACGGTGTTTCTACATTAAGTTAGTGTGTCTCTTTTAGATCGGAGTTGAATTAGCCCCCTAGCTCATTCAGCAACAGAGATAATCACGATCTTAGCTCTTTTAGCAAGAAATGCATGGAAAACAGTGTGCGTCTTATCATTGAGGTTGTCTTGTTAGGAAAATGAGTTAGGAGACAAATTAATGGTGTTTCTACATTAAGTTAGTGTGTCTCTTTTAGATCGGAGTTGAATTAGCCCCCTAGCTCATTCATCAACAGAGATAATCACGATCTTAGCTCTTTTAGTAAGAAATGCATGGAAAACAGTGTGCGTCTTATCATTGAGGTTGTCTTGTTAGGAAAATGAGTTAGGAGACAAAATAACGGTGTTTCTACATTAAGTTAGTGTGTCTCTTTTAGATCGGAGTTGAATTAGCTGCCTAGCTCATTCAGCAACAGAGATAATCACGATCTTAGCTCTTTTAGCAAGAAATGCATGGAAAACAGTGTGCGTCTTATCATTGAGGTTGTCTTGTTAGGAAAATGAGTTAGGAGACAAAATAACGGTGTTTCTACATTAAGTTAGTGTGTCTCTTTTAGATCGGAGTTGAATTAGCCCCCTAACTCATTCAGCAACAGAGATAATCACGATCTTAGCTCTTTTATCAAGAAATGCATGGAAAACAGTGTGCGTCTTATCATTGGAGTTGTCTTGTTAGGAAAATGAGTTAGGAGACAATTTAACGGTGTTTCTACATTAAGTTAGTGTGTCTCTTTTAGATCGGAATTGAATTAGCCCCCTAGCTCATTCAGCAACAGAGATAATCACGATCTTAGCTCTTTTAGCAAGAAATGCATGGAAAACAGTGTGCGTCTTATCATTGAGGTTGTCTTGTTAGGAAAATGAGTTAGGAGACAAAATAACGCAGTTTATACAATAAGTTAGTGTGTCTCTTTTAGATCAGAGTTGAATAGCCCCCTAGCTCATTCAGCAATAGAGATAATCACGATCTTAGCTCTTTTAGCAAGAAATGCATGGAAAACAGTGTTCGTCTTATCATTGAGGTTGTCTTGTTAGGAAAATGAGTTAGGAGACAAAATAACGGTGTTTCTACATTAAGTTAGTGTGTCTCTTTTAGATCAGAGTTGAATTAGCCCCCTTGCTCATTCAGCAACAGAGATAATCATGATCTTAGCTCTTTTAGCAAGAAATGCATGGAAAACAGTGTGCGTCTTATCATTGAGGTTGTCTTGTTAGGAAAATGAGTTAGGAGACAAAATAACGGTGTTTCTACATTAAGTTAGTGTGTCTCTTTTAGATCGGAGTTGAATTAGCCCCCTAGCTCATTCAGCAACAGAGATAATCACGATCTTAGCTCTTTTAGCAAGAAATGCATGGAAAACAGTGTGCGTCTTATCATTGGAGTTGTCTTGTTAGGAAAATGAGTTAGGAGACAAAATAACGGTGTTTCTACATTAAGTTAGTGTGTCTCTTTTAGATCGGAATTGAATTAGCCCCCTAGCTCATTCAGCAACAGAGATAATCACGATCTTAGCTCTTTTAGCAAGAAATGCATGGAAAACAGTGTGCGTCTTATCATTGAGGTTGTCTTGTTAGGAAAATGAGTTAGGAGACAAATTAACGGTGTTTCTACATTAAGTTAGTGTGTCTCTTTTAGATCGGAGTTCAATTAGCCCCCTAGCTCATTCAGCAACAGAGATAATCACGATCTTAGCTCTTTTAGCAAGAAATGCATGGAAAACAGTGTGCGTCTTATCATTGAGGTTGTCTTGTTAGGAAAATGAGTTAGGAGACAAAATAAATGTGTTTCTACATTAAGTTAGTGTGTCTCTTTAGATCGGAGTTAAGTAGCCCCCTAGCTCATTCAGCAACAGAGATAATCACGATCTTAGCTCTTTTAGCAAGAAATGCATGGAAAACAGTGTTCGTCTTATCATTGAGGTTGTCTTGTTAGGAAAATGAGTTAGGAGACAAAATAACGGTGTTTCTACATTAAGTTAGTGTGTCTCTTTTAGATCGGAGTTGAATAGCCCCCTAGCTCATTCAGCAACAGAGATAATCATGATCTTAGCTCTTTTAGCAAGAAATGCATGGAAAACAGTGTTCGTCTTATCATTGAGGTTGTCTTGTTAGGAAAATGAGTTAGGAGACAAAATAACGGTGTTTCTACATTAAGTTAGTGTGTCTCTTTTAGATCGGAGTTGAATTAGCCCCCTAGCTCATTCAGCAAAAGAGATAATCACGATCTTAGCTCTTTTAGCAAGAAATGCATGGAAAACAGTGTTCGTCTTATCATTGAGGTTGTCTTGTTAGGAAAATGAGTTAGGAGACAAAATAACGGTGTTTCTACATTAAGTTAGTGTGTCTCTTTTAGATCGGAGTTGAATTAGCCCCCTAGCTCATTCAGCAACAGAGATAATCACGATCTTAGCTCTTTTAGCAAGAAATGCATGGAAAACAGTGTTCGTCTTATCATTGAGGTTGTCTTGTTAGGAAAATGAGTTAGGAGACAAAATAACGGTGTTTCTACATTAAGTTAGTGTGTCTCTTTTAGATCGGAGTTGAATAGCCCCCTAGCTCATTCAGCAACAGAGATAATCATGATCTTAGCTCTTTTAGCAAGAAATGCATGGAAAACAGTGTTCGTCTTATCATTGAGGTTGTCTTGTTAGGAAAATGAGTTAGGAGACAAAATAACGGTGTTTCTACATTAAGTTAGTGTGTCTCTTTTAGATCGGAGTTGAATTAGCCCCCTAGCTCATTCAGCAAAAGAGATAATCACGATCTTAGCTCTTTTAGCAAGAAATGCATGGAAAACAGTGTTCGTCTTATCATTGAGGTTGTCTTGTTAGGAAAATGAGTTAGGAGACAAAATAACGGTGTTTCTACATTAAGTTAGTGTGTCTCTTTTAGATCGGAGTTGAATAGCCCCCTAGCTCATTCAGCAACAGAGATAATCATGATCTTAGCTCTTTTAGCAAGAAATGCATGGAAAACAGTGTTCGTCTTATCATTGAGGTTGTCTTGTTAGGAAAATGAGTTAGGAGACAAAATAACGGTGTTTCTACATTAAGTTAGTGTGTCTCTTTTAGATCGGAGTTGAATTAGCCCCCTAGCTCATTCAGCAACAGAGATAATCACGATCTTAGCTCTTTTAGCAAGAAATGCATGGAAAACAGTGTGCGTCTTATCATTGAGGTTGTCTTGTTAGGAAAATGAGTTAGGAGAAAAAAAATAACGGTGTTTCTACATTAAGTTAGTGTGTCTCTTTTAGATCGGAGTTGAATTAGCCCCCTAGCTCATTCAGCAACAGAGATAATCACGATCTTAGCTCTTTTAGCAAGAAATGCATGGAAAACAGTGTGCGTCTTATCATTAAGGGCTGTCTTGTTAGGAAAATGAGTTAGGAGACAAAATAACGGTGTTTCTACATTAAGTTAGTGTGTCTCTTTTAGATCGGAGTTGAATTAGCCCGCTAGCTCATTCAGCAACAGAGATAATCACGATCTTAGCTCTTTTAGCAAGAAATGCATGGAAAACAGTGTTCGTCTTATCATTGAGGTTGTCTTGTTAGGAAAATGAGTTAGGAGAAAAAAAATAACGGTGTTTCTACATTAAGTTAGTGTGTCTCTTTTAGATCGGAGTTGAATTAGCCCCCTAGCTCATTCAGCAACAGAGATAATCACGATCTTAGCTCTTTTAGCAAGAAATGCATGGAAAACAGTGTGCGTCTTATCATTGAGGTTGTCTTGTTAGGAAAATGAGTTAGGAGACAAAATAACGGTGTTTCTACATTAAGTTAGTGTGTCTCTTTTAGATCGGAGTTGAATTAGCCCGCTAGCTCATTCAGCAACAGAGATAATCACGATCTTAGCTCTTTTAGCAAGAAATGCATGGAAAACAGTGTTCGTCTTATCATTGAGGTTGTCTTGTTAGGAAAATGAGTTAGGAGAAAAAAAATAACGGTGTTTCTACATTAAGTTAGTGTGTCTCTTTTAGATCGGAGTTGAATTAGCCCCCTAGCTCATTCAGCAACAGAGATAATCACGATCTTAGCTCTTTTAGCAAGAAATGCATGGAAAACAGTGTGCGTCTTATCATTGAGGTTGTCTTGTTAGGAAAATGAGTTAGGAGACAAAATAACGGTGTTTCTACATTAAGTTAGTGTGTCTCTTTTAGATCGGAGTTGAATTAGCCCGCTAGCTCATTCAGCAACAGAGATAATCACGATCTTAGCTCTTTTAGCAAGAAATGCATGGAAAACAGTGTTCGTCTTATCATTGAGGTTGTCTTGTTAGGAAAATGAGTTAGGAGAAAAAAAATAACGGTGTTTCTACATTAAGTTAGTGTGTCTCTTTTAGATCGGAGTTGAATTAGCCCCCTAGCTCATTCAGCAACAGATATAATCACGATCTTAGCTCTTTTAGCAAGAAATGCATGGAAAACAGTGTGCGTCTTATCATTGAGGTTGTCTTGTTAGGAAATTGAGTTAGGAGACAAATTAACGGTGTTTCTACATTAAGTTAGTGTGTCTCTTTTAGATCGGAGTTGAATTAGCCCCCTAGCTCATTCAGCAACAGAGATAATCACGATCTTAGCTCTTTTAGCAAGAAATGCATGGAAAACAGTGTTCGTCTTATCATTGAGGTTGTCTTGTTAGGAAAATGAGTTAGGAGACAAAATAACGGTGTTTCTACATTAAGTTAGTGTGTCTCTTTTAGATCGGAGTTGAATTAGCCCCCTAGCTCATTCAGCAACAGAGATAATCACGATCTTAGCTCTTTTAGCAAGAAATGCATGGAAAACAGTGTGCGTCTTATTATTGAGGTTGTCTTGTTAGGAAAACGAGTTAGGAGACAAAATAACAGTGTTTCTACATTAAGTTAGTGTGTCTCTTTTAGATCGGAGTTGAATAGCCCCCTAGCTCATTCAGCAACAGAGATAATCACGATCTTAGCTCTTTTAGCAAGAAATGCATGGAAAACAGTGTTCGTCTTATCATTGAGGTTGTCTTGTTAGGAAAATGAGTTAGGAGACAAAATAACGGTGTTTCTACATTAAGTTAGTGTGTCTCTTTTAGATCGGAGTTGAATTAGCCCCCTAGCACATTCAGCAAAAGAGATAATCACGATCTTAGCTCTTTTAGCAAGAAATGCATGGAAAACAGTGTGCATCTTATCATTGAGGTTGTCTTGTTAGGAAAATGAGTTAGGAGACAAAATAACGTTGTTTCTACATTAAGTTAGTGTGTCTCTTTTAGATCGGAGTTGAATAGCCCGCTAGCTCATTCAGCAACAGAGATAATCACGATCTTAGCTCTTTTAGCAAGAAATGCATGGAAAACAGTGTTCGTCTTATCATTAAGGTTGTCTTTTTAGGAAAATGAGTTAGGAGACAAAATAACGGTGTTTCTACATTAAGTTAGTGTGTCTCTTTTAGATCGGAGTTGAATAGCCCCCTAGCTCATTCAGCAACAGAGATAATCACGATCTTAGCTCTTTTAGCAAGAAATGCATGGAAAACAGTGTGCGTCTTATCATTGAGGTTGTCTTGTTAGGAAAATGAGTTAGGAGACAAATTAACGGTGTTTCTACATTAAGTTAGTGTGTCTCTTTTAGATCGGAGTTGAATTAGCCCCCTTGCTCATTCAGCAACAGAGATAACCACGATCTTAGCTCTTTTAGCAAGAAATGCATGGAAAACAGTGTGCGTCTTATCATTGAGGTTGTCTTGTTAGGAAAATGAGTTAGGAGACAAAATAATGGTGTTTCTACATTAAGTTAGTGTGTCTCTTTTAGATCGGAGTTGAATTAGCCCCCTAGCTCATTCAGCAACAGAGATAATCACGATCTTAGCTCTTTTAGCAAGAAATGCATGGAAAACAGTGTGCGTCTTATCATTAAGGTTGTCTTGTTAGGAAAATGAGTTAGGAGACAAATTAACGGTGTTTCTACATTAAGTTAGTGTGTCTCTTTTAGATCGGAGTTGAATTAGCCCCCTTGCTCATTCAGCAACAGAGATAATCACAATCTTAGCTCTTTTAGCAAGAAATGCATGGAAAAAGTGTGCGTCTTATCATTGAGGTTGTCTTGTTAGGAAAATGAGTGAGGAGACAAAATAACGGTGTTTCTACATTAAGTTAGTGTGTCTCTTTTAGATCGGAGTTGAATTAGCCCCTTAGCTCATTCAGCAACAGAGATAATCACGATCTTAGCTCTTTTAGCAAGAAATGCATGGAAAACAGTGTTCGTCTTATCATTAAGGTTGTCTTGTTAGGAAAATGAGTTAGGAGACAAAATAACGGTGTTTCTACATTAAGTTAGTGTGTCTCTTTTAGATCGGAGTTGAATAGCCCCCTAGCTCATTCAGCAACAGAGATAATCACGATCTTAGCTCTTTTAGCAAGAAATGCATGGAAAACAGTGTGCGTCTTATCATTGAGGTTGTCTTGTTAGGAAAATGAGTTAGGAGACAAATTAACGGTGTTTCTACATTAAGTTAGTGTGTCTCTTTTAGATCGGAGTTGAATTAGCCCCCTTGCTCATTCAGCAACAGAGATAACCACGATCTTAGCTCTTTTAGCAAGAAATGCATGGAAAACAGTGTGCGTCTTATCATTGAGGTTGTCTTGTTAGGAAAATGAGTTAGGAGACAAAATAATGGTGTTTCTACATTAAGTTAGTGTGTCTCTTTTAGATCGGAGTTGAATTAGCCCCCTAGCTCATTCAGCAACAGAGATAATCACGATCTTAGCTCTTTTAGCAAGAAATGCATGGAAAACAGTGTGCGTCTTATCATTGAGGTTGTCTTGTTAGGAAAATGAGTTAGGAGACAAATTAACGGTGTTTCTACATTAAGTTAGTGTGTCTCTTTTAGATCGGAGTTGAATTAGCCCCCTTGCTCATTCAGCAACAGAGATAATCACAATCTTAGCTCTTTTAGCAAGAAATGCATGGAAAAAGTGTGCGTCTTATCATTGAGGTTGTCTTGTTAGGAAAATGAGTGAGGAGACAAAATAACGGTGTTTCTACATTAAGTTAGTGTGTCTCTTTTAGATCGGAGTTGAATTAGCCCCTTAGCTCATTCAGCAACAGAGATAATCACGATCTTAGCTCTTTTAGCAAGAAATGCATGGAAAACAGTGTTCGTCTTATCATTGAGGTTGTCTTGTTAGGAAAATGAGTTAGGAGACAAAATAACGGTGTTTCTACATTAAGTTAGTGTGTCTCTTTTCGATCGGAGTTGAATTAGCCCCCTAGCTCATTCAGCAACAGAGATAATCACGATCTTAGCTCTTTTAGCAAGAAATGCATGGAAAACAGTGTGCGTCTTATCATTGAGGTTGTCTTGTTAGGAAAATGAGTTAGGAGACAAATTAACGGTGTTTCTACATTAAGTTAGTGTGTCTCTTTTAGATCGGAGTTGAATTAGCCCCCTTGCTCATTCAGCAACAGAGATAATCACAATCTTAGCTCTTTTAGCAAGAAATGCATGGAAAAAGTGTGCGTCTTATCATTGAGGTTGTCTTGTTAGGAAAATGAGTGAGGAGACAAAATAACGGTGTTTCTACATTAAGTTAGTGTGTCTCTTTTAGATCGGAGTTGAATTAGCCCCTTAGCTCATTCAGCAACAGAGATAATCACGATCTTAGCTCTTTTAGCAAGAAATGCATGGAAAACAGTGTTCGTCTTATCATTAAGGTTGTCTTGTTAGGAAAATGAGTTAGGAGACAAAATAACGGTGTTTCTACATTAAGTTAGTGTGTCTCTTTTAGATCGGAGTTGAATAGCCCCCTAGCTCATTCAGCAACAGAGATAATCACGATCTTAGCTCTTTTAGCAAGAAATGCATGGAAAACAGTGTGCGTCTTATCATTGAGGTTGTCTTGTTAGGAAAATGAGTTAGGAGACAAATTAACGGTGTTTCTACATTAAGTTAGTGTGTCTCTTTTAGATCGGAGTTGAATTAGCTCCCTTGCTCATTCAGCAACAGAGATAACCACGATCTTAGCTCTTTTAGCAAGAAATGCATGGAAAACAGTGTGCGTCTTATCATTGAGGTTGTCTTGTTAGGAAAATGAGTTAGGAGACAAAATAATGGTGTTTCTACATTAAGTTAGTGTGTCTCTTTTAGATCGGAGTTGAATTAGCCCCCTAGCTCATTCAGCAACAGAGATAATCACGATCTTAGCTCTTTTAGCAAGAAATGCATGGAAAACAGTGTGCGTCTTATCATTGAGGTTGTCTTGTTAGGAAAATGAGTTAGGAGACAAATTAACGGTGTTTCTACATTAAGTTAGTGTGTCTCTTTTAGATCGGAGTTGAATTAGCCCCCTTGCTCATTCAGCAACAGAGATAATCACAATCTTAGCTCTTTTAGCAAGAAATGCATGGAAAAAGTGTGCGTCTTATCATTGAGGTTGTCTTGTTAGGAAAATGAGTGAGGAGACAAAATAACGGTGTTTCTACATTAAGTTAGTGTGTCTCTTTTAGATCGGAGTTGAATTAGCCCCTTAGCTCATTCAGCAACAGAGATAATCACGATCTTAGCTCTTTTAGCAAGAAATGCATGGAAAACAGTGTTCGTCTTATCATTGAGGTTGTCTTGTTAGGAAAATGAGTTAGGAGACAAAATAACGGTGTTTCTACATTAAGTTAGTGTGTCTCTTTTCGATCGGAGTTGAATTAGCCCCCTAGCTCATTCAGCAACAGAGATAATCACGATCTTAGCTCTTTTAGCAAGAAATGCATGGAAAACAGTGTGCGTCTTATCATTGAGGTTGTCTTGTTAGGAAAATGAGTTAGGAGACAAAATAACGTTGTTTCTACATTAAGTTAGTGTGTCTCTTTTAGATCGGAGTTGAATAGCCCGCTAGCTCATTCAGCAACAGAGATAATCACGATCTTAGCTCTTTTAGCAAGAAATGCATGGAAAACAGTGTGCGTCTTATCATTGAGGTTGTCTTGTTAGGAAAATGAGTTAGGAGACAAAATAATGGTGTTTCTACATTAAGTTAGTGTGTCTCTTTTAGATCGGAGTTGAATTAGCCCCCTAGCTCATTCAGCAACAGAGATAATCACGATCTTAGCTCTTTTAGCAAGAAATGCATGGAAAACAGTGTGCGTCTTATCATTGAGGTTGTCTTGTTAGGAAAATGAGTTAGGAGACAAATTAACGGTGTTTCTACATTAAGTTAGTGTGTCTCTTTTAGATCGGAGTTGAATTAGCCCCCTTGCTCATTCAGCAACAGAGATAATCACAATCTTAGCTCTTTTAGCAAGAAATGCATGGAAAAAGTGTGCGTCTTATCATTGAGGTTGTCTTGTTAGGAAAATGAGTGAGGAGACAAAATAACGGTGTTTCTACATTAAGTTAGTGTGTCTCTTTTAGATCGGAGTTGAATTAGCCCCTTAGCTCATTCAGCAACAGAGATAATCACGATCTTAGCTCTTTTAGCAAGAAATGCATGGAAAACAGTGTTCG
This sequence comes from Engystomops pustulosus, assembly GCF_040894005.1. Taxonomy (NCBI): domain Eukaryota; kingdom Metazoa; phylum Chordata; class Amphibia; order Anura; family Leptodactylidae; genus Engystomops; species Engystomops pustulosus. The sequence continues at coordinate 55,586,856 of NC_092418.1, read as the reverse complement.
TCTTATCATTGAGGTTGTCTTGTTAGGAAAATGAGTTAGGAGACAAAATAACGGTGTTTCTACATTAAGTTAGTGTGTCTCTTTTCGATCGGAGTTGAATTAGCCCCCTAGCTCATTCAGCAACAGAGATAATCACGATCTTAGCTCTTTTAGCAAGAAATGCATGGAAAACAGTGTGCGTCTTATCATTGAGGTTGTCTTGTTAGGAAAATGAGTTAGGAGACAAAATAACGTTGTTTCTACATTAAGTTAGTGTGTCTCTTTTAGATCGGAGTTGAATAGCCCGCTAGCTCATTCAGCAACAGAGATAATCACGATCTTAGCTCTTTTAGCAAGAAATGCATGGAAAACAGTGTGCGTCTTATCATTGAGGTTGTCTTGTTAGGAAAATGAGTTAGGAGACAAAATAACGAAGTTTCTACATTAAGTTAGTGTGTCTCTTTTAGATCGGAGTTGAATTAGCCCCCTAGCTCATTCAGCAACAGAGATAATCACGATCTTAGCTCTTTTAGCAAGAAATGCATGGAAAACAGTGTGCGTCTTATTATTGAGGTTGTCTTGTTAGGAAAACGAGTTAGGAGACAAAATAACAGTGTTTCTACATTAAGTTAGTGTGTCTCTTTTAGATCGGAGTTGAATAGCCCCCTAGCTCATTCAGCAACAGAGATAATCACGATCTTAGCTCTTTTAGCAAGAAATGCATGGAAAACAGTGTTCGTCTTATCATTGAGGTTGTCTTGTTAGGAAAATGAGTTAGGAGACAAAATAACGGTGTTTCTACATTAAGTTAGTGTGTCTCTTTTAGATCGGAGTTGAATTAGCCCCCTAGCACATTCAGCAAAAGAGATAATCACGATCTTAGCTCTTTTAGCAAGAAATGCATGGAAAACAGTGTGCATCTTATCATTGAGGTTGTCTTGTTAGGAAAATGAGTTAGGAGACAAAATAACGTTGTTTCTACATTAAGTTAGTGTGTCTCTTTTAGATCGGAGTTGAATAGCCCGCTAGCTCATTCAGCAACAGAGATAATCACGATCTTAGCTCTTTTAGCAAGAAATGCATGGAAAACAGTGTTCGTCTTATCATTAAGGTTGTCTTGTTAGGAAAATGAGTTAGGAGACAAAATAACGGTGTTTCTACATTAAGTTAGTGTGTCTCTTTTAGATCGGAGTTGAATAGCCCCCTAGCTCATTCAGCAACAGAGATAATCACGATCTTAGCTCTTTTAGCAAGAAATGCATGGAAAACAGTGTGCGTCTTATCATTGAGGTTGTCTTGTTGGGAAAATGAGTTAGGAGACAAATTAACGGTGTTTCTACATTAAGTTAGTGTGTCTCTTTTAGATCGGAGTTGAATTAGCCCCCTTGCTCATTCAGCAACAGAGATAACCACGATCTTAGCTCTTTTAGCAAGAAATGCATGGAAAACAGTGTGCGTCTTATCATTGAGGTTGTCTTGTTAGGAAAATGAGTTAGGAGACAAAATAATGGTGTTTCTACATTAAGTTAGTGTGTCTCTTTTAGATCGGAGTTGAATTAGCCCCCTAGCTCATTCAGCAACAGAGATAATCACGATCTTAGCTCTTTTAGCAAGAAATGCATGGAAAACAGTGTGCGTCTTATCATTAAGGTTGTCTTGTTAGGAAAATGAGTTAGGAGACAAATTAACGGTGTTTCTACATTAAGTTAGTGTGTCTCTTTTAGATCGGAGTTGAATTAGCCCCCTTGCTCATTCAGCAACAGAGATAATCACAATCTTAGCTCTTTTAGCAAGAAATGCATGGAAAAAGTGTGCGTCTTATCATTGAGGTTGTCTTGTTAGGAAAATGAGTGAGGAGACAAAATAACGGTGTTTCTACATTAAGTTAGTGTGTCTCTTTTAGATCGGAGTTGAATTAGCCCCTTAGCTCATTCAGCAACAGAGATAATCACGATCTTAGCTCTTTTAGCAAGAAATGCATGGAAAACAGTGTTTGTCTTATCATTAAGGTTGTCTTGTTAGGAAAATGAGTTAGGAGACAAAATAACGGTGTTTCTACATTAAGTTAGTGTGTCTCTTTTAGATCGGAGTTGAATAGCCCCCTAGCTCATTCAGCAACAGAGATAATCACGATCTTAGCTCTTTTAGCAAGAAATGCATGGAAAACAGTGTGCGTCTTATCATTGAGGTTGTCTTGTTAGGAAAATGAGTTAGGAGACAAATTAACGGTGTTTCTACATTAAGTTAGTGTGTCTCTTTTAGATCGGAGTTGAATTAGCCCGCTAGCTCATTCAGCAACAGATATAATCACGATCTTAGCTCTTTTAGCAAGAAATGCATGGAAAACAGTGTTCGTCTTATCATTGAGGTTGTCTTGTTAGGAAAATGAGTTAGGAGACAAAATAACGGTGTTTCTACATTAAGTTAGTGTGTCTCTTTTAGATCGGAGTTGAATTAGCCCCCTAGCTCATTCAGCAACAGAGATAATCACGATCTTAGCTCTTTTAGCAAGAAATGCATGGAAAACAGTGTGCGTCTTATTATTGAGGTTGTCTTGTTAGGAAAACGAGTTAGGAGACAAAATAACAGTGTTTCTACATTAAGTTAGTGTGTCTCTTTTAGATCGGAGTTGAATAGCCCCCTAGCTCATTCAGCAACAGAGATAATCACGATCTTAGCTCTTTTAGCAAGAAATGCATGGAAAACAGTGTGCATCTTATCATTGAGGTTGTCTTGTTAGGAAAATGAGTTAGGAGACAAAATAACGTTGTTTCTACATTAAGTTAGTGTGTCTCTTTTAGATCGGAGTTGAATAGCCCGCTAGCTCATTCAGCAACAGAGATAATCACGATCTTAGCTCTTTTAGCAAGAAATGCATGGAAAACAGTGTTCGTCTTATCATTAAGGTTGTCTTGTTAGGAAAATGAGTTAGGAGACAAAATAACGGTGTTTCTACATTAAGTTAGTGTGTCTCTTTTAGATCGGAGTTGAATAGCCCCCTAGCTCATTCAGCAACAGAGATAATCACGATCTTAGCTCTTTTAGCAAGAAATGCATGGAAAACAGTGTGCGTCTTATCATTGAGGTTGTCTTGTTAGGAAAATGAGTTAGGAGACAAATTAACGGTGTTTCTACATTAAGTTAGTGTGTCTCTTTTAGATCGGAGTTGAATTAGCCCCCTTGCTCATTCAGCAACAGAGATAACCACGATCTTAGCTCTTTTAGCAAGAAATGCATGGAAAACAGTGTGCGTCTTATCATTGAGGTTGTCTTGTTAGGAAAATGAGTTAGGAGACAAAATAATGGTGTTTCTACATTAAGTTAGTGTGTCTCTTTTAGATCGGAGTTGAATTAGCCCCCTAGCTCATTCAGCAACAGAGATAATCACGATCTTAGCTCTTTTAGCAAGAAATGCATGGAAAACAGTGTGCGTCTTATCATTAAGGTTGTCTTGTTAGGAAAATGAGTTAGGAGACAAATTAACGGTGTTTCTACATTAAGTTAGTGTGTCTCTTTTAGATCGGAGTTGAATTAGCCCCCTTGCTCATTCAGCAACAGAGATAATCACAATCTTAGCTCTTTTAGCAAGAAATGCATGGAAAAAGTGTGCGTCTTATCATTGAGGTTGTCTTGTTAGGAAAATGAGTGAGGAGACAAAATAACGGTGTTTCTACATTAAGTTAGTGTGTCTCTTTTAGATCGGAGTTGAATTAGCCCCTTAGCTCATTCAGCAACAGAGATAATCACGATCTTAGCTCTTTTAGCAAGAAATGCATGGAAAACAGTGTTCGTCTTATCATTAAGGTTGTCTTGTTAGGAAAATGAGTTAGGAGACAAAATAACGGTGTTTCTACATTAAGTTAGTGTGTCTCTTTTAGATCGGAGTTGAATAGCCCCCTAGCTCATTCAGCAACAGAGATAATCACGATCTTAGCTCTTTTAGCAAGAAATGCATGGAAAACAGTGTGCGTCTTATCATTGAGGTTGTCTTGTTAGGAAAATGAGTTAGGAGACAAATTAACGGAGTTTCTACATTAAGTTAGTGTGTCTCTTTTAGATCGGAGTTGAATTAGCCCCCTTGCTCATTCAGCAACAGAGATAACCACGATCTTAGCTCTTTTAGCAAGAAATGCATGGAAAACAGTGTGCGTCTTATCATTGAGGTTGTCTTGTTAGGAAAATGAGTTAGGAGACAAAAAAATGGTGTTTCTACATTAAGTTAGTGTGTCTCTTTTAGATCGGAGTTGAATTAGCCCCCTAGCTCATTCAGCAACAGAGATAATCACGATCTTAGCTCTTTTAGCAAGAAATGCATGGAAAACAGTGTGCGTCTTATCATTGAGGTTGTCTTGTTAGGAAAATGAGTTAGGAGACAAATTAACGGTGTTTCTACATTAAGTTAGTGTGTCTCTTTTAGATCGGAGTTGAATTAGCCCCCTTGCTCATTCAGCAACAGAGATAATCACAATCTTAGCTCTTTTAGCAAGAAATGCATGGAAAAAGTGTGCGTCTTATCATTGAGGTTGTCTTGTTAGGAAAATGAGTGAGGAGACAAAATAACGGTGTTTCTACATTAAGTTAGTGTGTCTCTTTTAGATCGGAGTTGAATTAGCCCCTTAGCTCATTCAGCAACAGAGATAATCACGATCTTAGCTCTTTTAGCAAGAAATGCATGGAAAACAGTGTTCGTCTTATCATTGAGGTTGTCTTGTTAGGAAAATGAGTTAGGAGACAAAATAACGGTGTTTCTACATTAAGTTAGTGTGTCTCTTTTCGATCGGAGTTGAATTAGCCCCCTAGCTCATTCAGCAACAGAGATAATCACGATCTTAGCTCTTTTAGCAAGAAATGCATGGAAAACAGTGTGCGTCTTATCATTGAGGTTGTCTTGTTAGGAAAATGAGTTAGGAGACAAAATAACGTTGTTTCTACATTAAGTTAGTGTGTCTCTTTTAGATCGGAGTTGAATAGCCCGCTAGCTCATTCAGCAACATAGATAATCACGATCTTAGCTCTTTTAGCAAGAAATGCATGGAAAACAGTGTGCGTCTTATCATTGAGGTTGTCTTGTTAGGAAATTAGGAGACAAAATAACGGTGTTTCTACATTAAGTTAGTGTGTCTCTTTTAGATCGGAGTTGAATTAGCCCCCTAGCTCATTCAGCAACAGAGATAATCACGATCTTAGCTCTTTTAGCAAGAAATGCATGGAAAACAGTGTGCGTCTTATCATTGAGGTTGTCTTGTTAGGAAAATGAGTTAGGAGACAAATTAACGGTGTTTCTACATTAAGTTAGTGTGTCTCTTTTAGATCGGAGTTGAATTAGCCCCCTAGCTCATTCAGCAACAGAGATAATCACGATCTTAGCTCTTTTAGCAAGAAATGCATGGAAAACAGTGTTCGTCTTATCATTGAGGTTGTCTTGTTAGGAAAATGAGTTAGGAGACAAAATAACGGTGTTTCTACATTAAGTTAGTGTGTCTCTTTTCGATCGGAGATGAATTAGCCCCCTAGCTCATTCAGCAACAGAGATAATCACGATCTTAGCTCTTTTAGCAAGAAATGCATGGAAAACAGTGTGCGTCTTATCATTGAGGTTGTCTTGTTAGGAAAATGAGTTAGTAGACAAAATAACGGTGTTTCTACATTAAGTTAGTGTGTCTCTTTTAGATCGGAGTTGAATAGCCCGCTAGCTCATTCAGCAACAGAGATAATCACGATCTTAGCTCTTTTAGCAAGAAATGCATGGAAAACAGTGTTCGTCTTATCATTGAGGTTGTCTTGTTAGGAAAATGAGTTAGGAGACAAAATAACGGTGTTTCTACATTAAGTTAGTGTGTCTCTTTTAGATCGGAGTTGAATTAGCCCCCTAGCTCATTCAGCAACAGAGATAATCACGATCTTAGTTTTTTTAGCAAGAAATGCATGGAAAACAGTGTGCGTCTTATCATTGAGGTTGTCTTGTTAGGAAAATGAGTTAGGAGACAAATTAACGGTGTTTCTACATTAAGTTAGTGTGTCTCTTTTAGATCGGAGTTGAATTAGCCCCCTTGCTCATTCAGCAACAGAGATAACCACGATCTTAGCTCTTTTAGTAAGAAATGCATGGAAAACAGTGTGCGTCTTATCATTGAGGTTGTCTTGTTAGGAAAATGAGTTAGGAGACAAAATAACGGTGTTTCTACATTAAGTTAGTGTGTCTCTTTTAGATCGGAGTTGAATTAGCCCCCTAGCTCATTCAGCAACAGAGATAATCACGATCTTAGCTCTTTTAGCAAGAAATGCATGGAAAACAGTGTGCGTCTTATCATTGAGGTTGTCTTGTTAGGAAAATGAGTTAGGAGACAAAAATAACGGTGCTTCTACATTAAGTTAGTGTGTCTCTTTTAGATCGGAGTTGAATTAGCCCCCTAGCTCATTCAGCAACAGAGATAATCACGATCTTAGCTCTTTTAGCAAGAAATGCATGGAAAACAGTGTTCGTCTTATCATTGAGGTTGTCTTGTTAGGAAAATGAGGTAGGAGACAAAATAACGGTGTTTCTACATTAAGTTAGTGTGTCTCTTTTAGATCGGAGTTGAATTAGCCCCCTAGCTCATTCAGCAACAGAGATAATCACGATCTTAGCTCTTTTAGCAAGAAATGCATGGAAAACAGTGTGCGTCTTATCATTGAGGTTGTCTTGTTAGGAAAATGAGTTAGGAGACAAATTAACGGTGTTTCTACATTAAGTTAGTGTGTCTCTTTTAGATCGGAGTTGAATTAGCCCCCTTGCTCATTCAGCAACAGAGATAATCACGATCTTAGCTCTTTTAGCAAGAAATGCATGGAAAACAGTGTTCGTCTTATCATTGAGGTTGTCTTGTTAGGAAAATGAGTTAGGAGACAAAATAACGGTGTTTCTACATTAAGTTAGTGTGTCTCTTTTAGATCGGAGTTGAATTAGCCCCCTAGCTCATTCAGCAACAGAGATAATCACGATCTTAGCTCTTTTAGCAAGAAATGCATGGAAAACAGTGTTCGTCTTATCATTGAGGTTGTCTTGTTAGGAAAATGAGTTAGGAGACAAAATAACGGTGTTTCTACATTAAGTTAGTGTGTCTCTTTTAGATCGGAGTTGAATAGCCCCCTAGCTCATTCAGCAACAGAGATAATCATGATCTTAGCTCTTTTAGCAAGAAATGCATGGAAAACAGTGTTCGTCTTATCATTGAGGTTGTCTTGTTAGGAAAATGAGTTAGGAGACAAAATAACGGTGTTTCTACATTAAGTTAGTGTGTCTCTTTTAGATCGGAGTTGAATTAGCCCCCTAGCTCATTCAGCAAAAGAGATAATCACGATCTTAGCTCTTTTAGCAAGAAATGCATGGAAAACAGTGTTCGTCTTATCATTGAGGTTGTCTTGTTAGGAAAATGAGTTAGGAGACAAAATAACGGTGTTTCTACATTAAGTTAGTGTGTCTCTTTTCGATCGGAGTTGAATTAGCCCCCTAGCTCATTCAGCAACAGAGATAATCACGATCTTAGCTCTTTTAGCAAGAAATGCATGGAAAACAGTGTGCGTCTTATCATTGAGGTTGTCTTGTTAGGAAAATGAGTTAGGAGACAAAATAACGTTGTTTCTACATTAAGTTAGTGTGTCTCTTTTAGATCGGAGTTGAATAGCCCGCTAGCTCATTCAGCAACAGAGATAATCACGATCTTAGCTCTTTTAGCAAGAAATGCATGGAAAACAGTGTGCGTCTTATTATTGAGGTTGTCTTGTTAGGAACACGAGTTAGGAGACAAAATAACAGTGTTTCTACATTAAGTTAGTGTGTCTCTTTTAGATCGGAGTTGAATAGCCCCCTAGCTCATTCAGCAACAGAGATAATCACGATCTTAGCTCTTTTAGCAAGAAATGCATGGAAAACAGTGTTCGTCTTATCATTGAGGTTGTCTTGTTAGGAAAATGAGTTAGGAGACAAAATAACGGTGTTTCTACATTAAGTTAGTGTGTCTCTTTTAGATCGGAGTTGAATTAGCCCCCTAGCTCATTCAGCAAAAGAGATAATCACAATCTTAGCTCTTTTAGCAAGAAATGCATGGAAAACAGTGTTCGTCTTATCATTGAGGTTGTCTTGTTAGGAAAATGAGTTAGGAGACAAAATAACGGTGTTTCTACATTAAGTTAGTGTGTCTCTTTTAGATCGGAGTTGAATTAGCCCCCTAGCTCATTCAGCAACAGAGATAATCACGATCTTAGCTCTTTTAGCAAGAAATGCATGGAAAACAGTGTTCGTCTTATCATTGAGGTTGTCTTGTTAGGAAAATGAGGTAGGAGACAAAATAACGGTGTTTCTACATTAAGTTAGTGTGTCTCTTTTAGATCGGAGTTGAATTAGCCCCCTAGCTCATTCAGCAACAGAGATAATCACGATCTTAGCTCTTTTAGCAAGAAATGCATGGAAAACAGTGTTCGTCTTATCATTGAGGTTGTCTTGTTAGGAAAATGAGTTAGGAGACAAAATAACGGTGTTTCTACATTAAGTTAGTGTGTCTCTTTTAGATTGGAGTTGAATAGCCCCCTAGCTCATTCAGCAACAGAGATAATCATGATCTTAGCTCTTTTAGCAAGAAATGCATAGAAAACAGTGTTCGTCTTATCATTGAGGTTGTCTTGTTAGGAAAATGAGTTAGGAGACAAAATAACGGTGTTTCTACATTAAGTTAGTGTGTCTCTTTTAGATCGGAGTTGAATTAGCCCCCTAGCTCATTCAGCAAAAGAGATAATCACGATCTTAGCTCTTTTAGCAAGAAATGCATGGAAAACAGTGTTCGTCTTATCATTGAGGTTGTCTTGTTAGGAAAATGAGTTAGGAGACAAAATAACGGTGTTTCTACATTAAGTTAGTGTGTCTCTTTTAGATCGGAGTTGAATTAGCCCCCTAGCTCATTCAGCAACAGAGATAATCACGATCTTAGCTCTTTTAGCAAGAAATGCATGGAAAACAGTGTGCGTCTTATCATTGAGGTTGTCTTGTTAGGAAAATGAGTTAGGAGACAAAAATAACAGTGTTTCTACATTAAGTTAGTGTGTCTCTTTTAGATCGGAGTTGAATTAGCCCCCTAGCTCATTCAGCAACAGAGATAATCACGATCTTAGCTCTTTTAGCAAGAAATGCATGGAAAACAGTGTGCGTCTTATCATTGAGGTTGTCTTGTTAGGAAAATGAGTTAGGAGACAAAATAACGGTGTTTCTACATTAAGTTAGTGTGTCTCTTTTAGATCGGAGTTGAATTAGCCCCCTAGCTCATTCAGCAACAGAGATAATCACGATCTTAGCTCTTTTAGCAAGAAATGCATGGAAAACAGTGTTCGTCTTATCATTGAGGTTGTCTTGTTAGGAAAATGAGGTAGGAGACAAAATAACGGTGTTTCTACATTAAGTTAGTGTGTCTCTTTTAGATCGGAGTTGAATTAGCCCCCTAGCTCATTCAGCAACAGAGATAATCACGATCTTAGCTCTTTTAGCAAGAAATGCATGGAAAACAGTGTGCGTCTTATCATTGAGGTTGTCTTGTTAGGAAAATGAGTTAGGAGACAAATTAACGGTGTTTCTACATTAAGTTAGTGTGTCTCTTTTAGATCGGAGTTGAATTAGCCCCCTTGCTCATTCAGCAACAGAGATAATCACGATCTTAGCTCTTTTAGCAAGAAATGCATGGAAAACAGTGTGCGTCTTATCATTGAGGTTGTCTTGTTAGGAAAATGAGTTAGGAGACAAAATAACGGTGTTTCTACATTAAGTTAGTGTGTCTCTTTTAGATCGGAGTTGAATTAGCCCCCTAGCTCATTCAGCAACAGAGATAACCACGATCTTAGCTCTTTTAGCAAGAAATGCATGGAAAACAGTGTGCGTCTTATCATTGAGGTTGTCTTGTTAGGAAAATGAGTTAGGAGACAAAATAATGGTGTTTCTACATTAAGTTAGTGTGTCTCTTTTAGATCGGAGTTGAATTAGCCCCCTAGCTCATTCAGCAACAGAGATAATCACGATCTTAGCTCTTTTAGCAAGAAATGCATGGAAAACAGTGTGCGTCTTATCATTGAGGTTGTCTTGTTAGGAAAATGAGTTAGGAGACAAATTAACGGTGTTTCTACATTAAGTTAGTGTGTCTCTTTTAGATCGGAGTTGAATTAGCCCCCTTGCTCATTCAGCAACAGAGATAATCACAATCTTAGCTCTTTTAGCAAGAAATGCATGGAAAAAGTGTGCGTCTTATCATTGAGGTTGTCTTGTTAGGAAAATGAGTGAGGAGACAAAATAACGGTGTTTCTACATTAAGTTAGTGTGTCTCTTTTAGATCGGAGTTGAATTAGCCCCTTAGCTCATTCAGCAACAGAGATAATCACGATCTTAGCTCTTTTAGCAAGAAATGCATGGAAAACAGTGTTCGTCTTATCATTGAGGTTGTCTTGTTAGGAAAATGAGTTAGGAGACAAAATAACGGTGTTTCTACATTAAGTTAGTGTGTCTCTTTTCGATCGGAGTTGAATTAGCCCCCTAGCTCATTCAGCAACAGAGATAATCACGATCTTAGCTCTTTTAGCAAGAAATGCATGGAAAACAGTGTGCGTCTTATCATTGAGGTTGTCTTGTTAGGAAAATGAGTTAGGAGACAAAATAACGTTGTTTCTACATTAAGTTAGTGTGTCTCTTTTAGATCGGAGTTGAATAGCCCGCTAGCTCATTCAGCAACAGAGATAATCACGATCTTAGCTCTTTTAGCAAGAAATGCATGGAAAACAGTGTGCGTCTTATCATTGAGGTTGTCTTGTTAGGAAATTAGGAGACAAAATAACGGTGTTTCTACATTAAGTTAGTGTGTCTCTTTTAGATCGGAGTTGAATTAGCCCCCTAGCTCATTCAGCAACAGAGATAATCACGATCTTAGCTCTTTTAGCAAGAAATGCATGGAAAACAGTGTGCGTCTTATCATTGAGGTTGTCTTGTTAGGAAAATGAGTTAGGAGACAAATTAACGGTGTTTCTACATTAAGTTAGTGTGTCTCTTTTAGATCGGAGTTGAATTAGCCCCCTAGCTCATTCAGCAACAGAGATAATCACGATCTTAGCTCTTTTAGCAAGAAATGCATGGA